>NC_068574.1:29814991-30120559 GCF_025698545.1 Gossypium raimondii | reverse complement strand
TTTCGAATCACTGGAATACTACTTGTTATCGAAACTTCACCTAAACCAAGGATTTTAAATAATCAAAGTTGTGTCACATAAAATTGAAAATCATCTCTCATAAATCTGAAAAACTCCTTCGAAAAAATGTGAATCTTAAAAAAGATCCTTACCACCCACCGACAAAGTTGTTCAAAAACAAATGCAGGCATCGATCCTCGCCAAGTCAGATTGAAAACAAAAGGGCAGCAAAGTGATAGAATAATGGTTGTTATGAAAAGATAATATCATAGGCTTACAGAAGCAAAAATAGAGGGGAAAAACTGGAAAAAGGAAAAAAAACTGGAAACAACCAAGAGATAGTGGAAAGAAGGGAACGACAAGAGAGAAAGTGGGAGAAGAACGCGAGAGAAAGTTTTTTCTTTTGGGATATTTTCAAAATTTTAAAAATAATAAAATATCTCTAAATCCTATTAACTAACCACCTATAAGATTTTCTAGAATTCTAATTCAACCCAATTTCTACCACATGGGCGGCATAGTGTAAGAGAAACAAAAAATATATCCTACTTTGCACACATAATATTCAAACACAAGACCTCTATCATGATAGGCTAAAGCTTTACGACTAAGCTAACAAGGTTATTCTTATCAATAATTGAGCGAAAATAATTTATAAGCTAGATGTTCAAACATAGGGGTTGGAACAAAAATTGAAAGAAAGAGATTCAAACCCAAAACCTCTCACACATAAACACAACACTTAACCACAAAACCAAATTAACTCACTTAACAAATTTTAACAATTCTAAAACTAAAATTTTGGGGCTTTATAGAAAATAAAAGCATTAGGGACTTTTTGGATTTTACTAAGTGCAAAGATGAATTCATTTTTTATGAAATAATTTGTTTTAGAAAATATTTTATATTTCAAAAAATTTGATAGAATCATTTTTCAAACTTTTGTGCAGTCAATTGACCTGCAATCTTGTATGTCGGCTAGCCATTAAGAATAGCTACTTGTACATTAAATTATAATTTATGATAAGCATGAGTGTGGTGTAGTGATTGCTGATCTCATCCCTCAATCATGTGGGAGGGGGTTCTGATAGAAATGAAACATATTTTATGACCAACTGCTTAGTTCTTTGGAGAGCACATGCAGCGAGGAGATTAATCACTACTACCAATGATGAATATCTTGATTACAACAAAAAAATATTATAGTATATGATAATACACAATTCATATATAAAAACATTAATAGATAATAGATTATATCATGCTATATTAATCTGTATTTTATATATTAAACCTTTCAGCTAAATTTAGTTAAATTGATTTGGTGTTGAATTATTAATTATATTAATCATCACAATATTTATATACACATAGTTTTTATAAAATTTATATACATTTAATTAAACATAAATAATTCTTATAATGAATTTTTCTATAATTATATATTATAAATTCATGATATAATATAACATAATTACAATATATGGTAGATTATAATATACTCAATATAGTATTAAAATATAATAATATAAATTATAATATCAATGTATTATTTATTATACTAATATCTTACTAGATATGTATATAGCTAGTAATACATAAAATGTTATTAAAATTTTCATATTTATAAAATAAAATATATTATGCTATAATATTAATTTATAACTTTCATATACATATCATATAAGACTTAATATTTGGTACATTGATAGTGTATCTTTTTATTCCATAAACAGTCTTTAAGAATTTAACATGTGTCTCTCTTTTTTAATATTTATTTTTAAAAATATTTTACGATATGAGATACTTATCAAGCCCGAGCTCTACTTATATATATTTTTAATATTTAAGCTAAACTCAAGCCCTTTCGTGAACAAACTGATGCTAATAACTTCCAACATTTTTGTCATAAATTATGCTCACACTCTTTGAACGTCATTAGCATAGTTAAAATATATTTAGAAGTTAAAAGAATACTTTTTTAATCTTTACTTGACTTTTTAAGTTTGTTTCACCATCTAAAATATATTTAATAGTTAAAAGAATTAGTTGAAATATATGGACAGATGCGAAGGAACGTGGTACAATCCTTACATAGTATATTGATAAAAGTTTGATGAAGCGGTAAGTGAGAACCAACAGAAATGTGGAGGCTAGAATTAGATGGGCTCAACCTCGTGACTCTCAACTACCCTCTCCCAAGCTCCCGTATCTTATTTATAGGACCAAACTCTGGACTGTCAACACCACCTTTCGTTCCTTTTTACCATTCATAGCATAGCAGCTTAGTCCAACTCCACACCCACCACCGTTGGCTGTTTTTGATCATCCGAAAAAGAATGGTGACCGTGGAAGAAGTTCGTAAGGCTCAACGTGCCCAAGGCCCTGCCACCGTGTTGGCCATCGGCACATCAACCCCACCTAATTGTGTTGATCAGAGCACATACCCTGACTACTATTTCCGTATCACAAATAGTGAGCACAAGACCGAGTTGAAAGAGAAATTCAAGCGCATGTGTAAGTTTTTTACTTTGATCTAAAAGCTAAATTACCTTATATACAAACTTGAGGTGACTTTGTGTTTCATACATGATTCGGCCATGAAAATAAAAGAGGGGAAAGATAGATGTGCATGGTTCATATCATTTTCATGCAAATACTTTGATGGAAAAAAAGTTAGCTACGTATATAGTTTGACTTGAAAATAGATTAAAGTTGTTTTTTGGTTCCAAAAAACTAGATTGAAGTTTGTTAGGTTCATTTCTTGTAAAGCACATTTATTCAAATCATACAACTCTACAGACTTAATTTGTCTCAAATATTAGTTTCACGTTTTCTACCAACAGATTAAGGATTTGATTATTAATTTGAAATTTATACAAGTGAATTAATAAGTTTTTTTCCAAATATTAGTAAGTTGTTAATTGTTTTAGTTTATAATTTTTTTATTTTTTACAATACTATATATTTATTATTTTATGATTTCAAATATTATATAGTTGATTGAGTCTTAGCTTGATTGGTATTGACATTGTTGCCAATGCAAAAGATATGGATTCGAGCACATTAAAGTTCATTTATCCTCATATTTAAAGATTAGAAAGTATTATGGATAGTTTCAAGCATTATATCAAAGAATATAAATATTAATTTTTGAATGAATAATAAATGTTAATTTGAAATTATTGTCTTTTATATTTTATATTATAATATTTTTACGGAATTTTAACTTATAACTCTATAATTTAAAAATTAATTTTATCATTTCAATTATAATTTTAAATTTTTTATAAATATACTTTTAAATAAATTTTTACTCAAATTATAAATCTGCATAGTCTAATATTTATAATATTTTTAAAATAAATATATTTGTTAGACAAACTATTTAATAAACTATTAGAAGAGAATCTTATAAAGGTCCTAAGACTCCATTGTTCCGCCCATAACCCACCTAAAAGCTTCTAACGATTGAAGCTTTTATGAGATAGAGAATGACAGTATGTATTATGTAATATTATAAACTGAATTAGCAATGGATTTTGAGGGGAGAACCTAAACTGATATTTTCCATATCAAGTGAAGTGGGACCAAAAATCAGTTAAAACACTCTTATATGCTAAATTGGGAGACTTAAAAGTAAGTTTATTGTGTTTGATTATTTAGGTGAAAAATCGATGATCAAGAAGCGATACATGTACCTTACAGAAGAGATTTTGAAAGAGAATCCCAATGTATGTGAATACATGGCTTCTTCACTGGATGCTAGGCAAGATATGGTGGTAGTTGAGGTGCCAAAGCTAGGCAAAGAAGCAGCCACCAAGGCCATTAAGGAATGGGGCCAGCCCAAGTCCAAGATCACCCACCTTGTCTTTTGCACCACTAGTGGTGTGGACATGCCAGGGGCTGACTACCAGCTCACCAAGCTTTTGGGCCTCCGCCCGTCCGTTAAGCGCCTCATGATGTACCAACAAGGTTGCTTCGCAGGGGGGACGGTGCTCCGAGTGGCTAAGGACTTAGCTGAGAACAACAAAGGTGCTCGTGTACTTGTTGTGTGCTCGGAGATTACCGCTGTTACCTTCCGTGGACCTAGTGACACTCACCTAGACAGTCTTGTGGGCCAAGCATTGTTTGGTGATGGTGCCGCAGCTGTTATAATCGGGGCAGACCCCATGCCCGAAATCGAGAAGCCCATGTTTGAACTAGTCTCAGCAGCCCAAACGATCTTGCCAGATAGTGATGGTGCAATTGATGGTCACCTTCGTGAAGTTGGGCTTACATTTCACCTTCTTAAGGATGTTCCGGGGCTTATTTCGAAGAATATAGAAAAGAGCCTGGTAGAAGCATTTCAACCATTGGGCATATCCGATTGGAACTCCCTTTTTTGGATTGCTCATCCTGGTGGTCCAGCAATATTAGATCAGGTAGAAGCCAAGTTAGCACTGAAGCCAGAGAAGCTACGAGCCACAAGGCACGTTCTTTCAGAGTATGGTAACATGTCAAGTGCTTGTGTTCTATTTATTTTGGATGAGATGAGGAAGAAATCAAGGGAAGATGGGCTTCAGACCACAGGAGAAGGGTTGGAGTGGGGAGTGCTCTTTGGGTTTGGACCTGGCCTCACTGTTGAGACTGTTGTGCTCCATAGTGTTGCTGCTTAAAGTTAAACAAACATGCTTTTTAAGTAATTGGTCGTGCTCCACTTGGCTTGCAGTTTTATCTTCTTCTTTTTTCCTTTTTAGATTATTTAAATCCTATGAATTTGTGTGTTTATTGTTAAAGACAAGAGGCCTTTGATGGTGTGGGCAGGAAGCTTAACGGCTATTCAATTCATGTATCAACTTATATTAAATTTATGGCAATAATAAGTTCCTTTGCAAACTATTCTACCAAAATAAAAATTAGCTTTTGTTAATATCACAGTCTATTAATCTATCTATACTTACTATTAAATAAATAAAAAAATCCTATGGATCCTTATGCTAACAGTTGTATTATTTTCCCATAAAATGTTTTTAATTATTTTTTTTACACATGAATTGTTATTCCTACTGAGTCCACTCCTTTGTTTGCATAAGCTACAAAGTAGGGAAGCCAACTAGATGCTACAGTTGTCCTAAATTTTGGGTGAGCTATATTTATTGTTTTGGGCTAACATGATTGGGTTGTTAGATGATTCTTGAGCTAACTTTTGCCAATTGAGTTTGGGGTAAAAACTCAAACTTGCTATAAAATATAAAACATAGTAAGTAACATAATAAAAAAATAGGATAACAAAAGAAAAGTATGTATTCATTAATAGAAATATTTATAATACTTCTTTAAAGTCAATATTTATGTATATAAGAAATATAAATGATATAAAATTTATTCTTAATGGATATCAGTGTCTTAAAGTACATCAAACTTTTTATTCTAATGGACATCCACTTTATAATAATAAAATATTCATCACACTCTCCCTTAGGGAGAGTGTCTATTAATAGATAATGTGTGATGCGAGTCTCAAGGGGATCATAAGGTGATCATAAATTAGTTTGTCAATTCAAGGGGAGAGGGCCAAACAAAAGGAGGAAGACAATTGAGCTATCACCTTTTGTTCACTGTTATTGGTGTAGTTCAAAATATCATAAGGCTTTCCAATGTCCAATTAAATATTCAAATAGAGGAATACGATTGAAATATCACCTTTTGTGCAATGTTGTTGGTGTAGTTCAAAAGATCATAAGGGTTTCCAATGTCTAATTAAATATCCAACTAGAGATGAAAGTATGACTTTATACCTTTTGTTGACTCATACTCTAGTGGAAAATAGATTTGTGATGGCAAACTTTGTGAATCGAAAAAAAGATGATGGTGATGATTTTTTCCTTGAATCTATTAAGTTAGATGAGATAGAAACGTCATGTTCTCCTACTAAGATGTATTGTATTGAATTGAATATTCATAATACTTGTGAGGGGGATATGGGAAGTAAGGAAGAAAAAATTAAAAAGATAGAGAGAAAAGAGATCTTGAGTGATAAAAGTCTACTTGATGGTCCACTTTTGGCGAGTAACAATACATATGGGGTAAAATTGGAGAGTTCTCAAGTGGGAAAAGAAAATGAAAAACAAGAAAATATTCATGCAAAAGTGAGGAATGATTATATTTTAACTAACCATAACTCAAATTTATCTAGTGGTATTTCCTTCTTACATGATTTTAAGGATCCATTGACGGACTTCCAATTACATTACTCTAACATCGATTGACACTTTTACTTGTGGGAGAGAGGTAAGTTGAATATTAATAATTCTCCACAAGTGCTACAAGGTAAGAAAGGTAAGGAAACATTAGAAATTGATTTAAGAAGACATATAGTAAATGTTTTTGATAAGTATGCTATTGATTTTGTTTTCCTTAAAACATGCTTTCTCGTTGGTCAAATTTCATTAAACCTTGGTTTGAAAGTTCAATTAATCTTATGGGTTTATCTAGATTTGAAAAGGTTAAAATAGTAATTATGTTGCACTAGATAGGTTTACTAAAACATTTTATATATTTTCTCTTACAACAAAATTTTCTATCTTGACCTTTAACGATGAATTTTACACAATCTTAACATTCTTGATTTTTATAATTATGTGAAATTATTGACTCATCGTTGGAAATTCTTATGGATGACCATGTATATTCAAAGAAAGTTACAAGTTATTTTTTATTTGAACACTCATGTGCCTAATATTTCTTTATTTAGTGTCGATGGTTTGTTTTTGAAGGAGAGATATTTGATCCATGCTAATTTGGTCATATTTTTGATCCTGGAGATAGTTTTGACACACAAGAAAGTTTAGGTAAGTATTTTTTTCATTTTATTATTATATTTTCCAATCCCTTTTCTTTTTGTGCAACTAAAGATTCGGGGACGAATCTTCTTGAGGAAAAGGGTAGATGATGCGAGTCTCAATGCTCAATTTTAGACCCATGGATGTAATGGGCTCACACTACCTCAAGGCCCAACAAGAATGTCAAAGGCTAAGAAAATCAAATCAAGATTTGATCAAAGACAAGATTCAAGGACAAATCATTTCGAGGAAAGGGGGAATGATACATGCACGGATGAGGTGAAATTTATTTAATTCCATTCACCAAAGCTGCCAATTTTCAAGCTTGGGAATTCAACAGACTTCCGATGACTTTTTGGATGGGATCCAGACATTTCTGGGTTGAGATGTCTTCATGGCGTTATAGGATCTATCTCTTAGCTTCAAAACGCACTTTGAATCACTCAATTTTCGAGTTCGAGAGTTCAAGTTATGATCGTTTTTATAAAGAATGCACGAGTAGAATTTCTAGACATGATTATGACAGGAATTACGAGTTTTAGGCTTTTAATTCGAGTTTAAATCATATTGGGTTCGAGTTTTGGACTTAATTTTTATTATATATGAGCCCAATATTGTATTTATCAGCTCTTATTATTTTATTATTTTATTATTCTAAATTTTTAATAATTATTAAGTAGTTTAAGTTATTTACGAGTTTTATGTTAACAAGAAAGTTTAGTTTAAAACTACTTGTTGTTTAGATTAATTAGAATTTTAGTATACTTAAGAGTTTTATTTAGATTTATATAGCTAGCCTATATATATGACTTTGCATTGTACACAAATTATACAATTCATTATTATCCAACTTCTCTTTTGAGTTAATAAATTCTCATTGAGTTTTCTTTTTAAGCATTTTTCTTGAGTTTCTTTTAGAAGAGTTTTAACAATCTTTTCAGATTATGGGAATCATCTTCAAACTTTTTCTTGCCAAGTTTTTTTATTGGAGGGAAAATTAGAGCCGCTTAAAAGGGGTTGTGGATTTTTTGTGTTTCCAAGGCTTCTTAAGACTTCTACTTACCACGCTTTATCTTTCCATCTATCTTCTTTATTTTATTCGTTATTGTTCTAATCGTAGATTTATTATTCTATTTTAATTATCTTAATTATTTATTTTAATAGTTTTATCTAACTTGAATTTTGATTACGTTTCAGGTTGTGTCAAAATCTAAGTTTCTTTCCGAACATCTAAAGCTATAGGTCAAATCCGTGACTTTGAAAAACTTTACGATCCACTTCTACATTTATCCACATAATTCCTTTATTAATGTGCCTTGTTAAAATTTAATAAGATAAAAACTTTGTGGGAAAAATTTCTTAATGAAGGAAAACTAGTACACATATCTATAATACACATAAATGCTACCTCATTAAAAATTTTACGAAAAAAATCTAATGGGACAAAAAATCAATTAAGGGAAAAAAGGTACAATGTGTATTTACTTCCTCTCATAACATCATCACATAATTTCTTTGTAACGCCCCAAAATTTGAACATTTGTTTGATAAATTTTGTCAATAATTAAGTTTCTGTATCTTTGGTTAAGTGCTCTGTTTATGTGTTTGAGATCGGGGGTTCGAGCATTGTTTTTTGAAATTTCTCTATTTATTTTTACTTAACCTTTACCTTTGAACTCTCGACTTCAATTTAATTCTACGTTAATCTATGTCAAGAATGAGCTTGTTGGTTCAATGATTAAGCTTATGTATACTTTTTGGTCCTGTGTTTGAGTCCCTGTGCAAGCAATAAGGAAATATTTTTGTCATTAACCATTAGGATAGTTAGTTTTTATTTTAAAAGTTAATTGATTCTGTGACGTTTTTTTTTCTCCTTCTTCCTCCCCTATTTTCTTTTTCTTATTTTTCTCTCATTTTTTTCTTCTTTCTTTTCTTCCCTTGTGTGTTACCATATTTTTGTTGTTGTTAATATGAAGAAACTTCATCTTTCGTTGTATTCAATTGTCGTGATAATTGTGTAAGTTGATATGAATGTCTGTTGGTATTTGTTTGTCCATTTTGTCGAAGTAAGTTTCTTGGTTGCTTGAATTATTTGGTTTAAGTTTTGATTTGTTTTCTTTTAGGCGAGGATTGTGACAACATCGTCTCTCCATCGAGTTAATTTCGCATATTGCTATTCGTACAAGGGTGAGTGTATATTTTTTAGTTGGATTGCGTCGAAGTTTTCGACATGTTTCGGTTGATTGTTTAATTAGCCTTGTAGTTTGAATAAACCGTGTAATTGGACAATTGATGGCTACTTTTAGGTTTCGAGGTCACCTCTGCTCCTTCTACGTCAAAATCATACCAGGTGTGTAATGAAAACCCAAGATTCTGTAATTTTTGAACACCAAAAAATTGGTTCTTGACGCCACACGGCTATGTAACTCATTGTTTTTGAATTAGAGGTACACGGGCTAGGCGAACAGATGTGTCTCCAGGCCGTGTAACTTACTATTTGTATTTTTGGTCACACGAGCTAGGGACATAGGCGTGTGTTCAGGCCGTGGAACTCACTATTTGTATTTTTGGTCACACGGGCTAGGGGCACAGGTGTGTGTCTAGGCCATGTGTAGGGTTGTGAGTCAGACGAGCGTGTGTTTGGTCGTGTGGTAGACCATGTAAGTCACTAGTTTAAGCCATACAGCCGTGTGGACCATACGAGCCACGTACTCAAGCATTGTGAATCCGTACGGGCTTGTGGACCAAAATACTTAAAATTTCCCTAGGGCCTTAAGTGTCGTTCGAATCGATCGTAGGCCTTCCATAGGGTCCATATAATCTAAATTAGATTGTATAGCTTGATATCCAATTTTTTTGAGATTAAATAATCGATTATCTGTATGTATAATTGTTGCGATAACTGTTAAGTGATAATGATTTGTATTATCTGATTATGAATTGTATTTGGATAATTGTATGAACATTCTTGATATCTGATATCTGTAATCTGCATCTGCATTGGGTGAGAATAGTATAACGAAGGAAGTGCTGGCAGTTTAATGATCTGCCAAATTGAGTGGCTAAGCCACAATTCTGTACTGATTCTGGTGATTTATCGCATACTGATCTGACAGTTATTCTTGCCTATATATCGATTACACACATTGAGTTATAAACTCATTCTATTTGTTGACTGAATTGTAGGTAACCCACAAACTTAGGAGGCTTGACGTGTTAGGAGCTCGATCATCTCTCTTTTCTAGATATTTTATTGTTTGTTTTAAATTTGAGCTAACGTATGTTTTATTTCAGACTACGGTTTGTAAGTTCGTATTTTCATGTGGTCTAACTAGTTAAATGTTTTCTATATGACTAATCTTAAAATACTTAAAGGTTGGTTCCCCTTAAACGTTTTAATGTAGCCTCAAGACTTGATCTTAACGTTTAGGCCGAGTATGGGGTGTTACATTATCTAAATCTACATATTTCAATCTTGAATATTAGTTATCAAATAATCACTTGAACAATTTGCTAAGCATTTATATTGTCATGACATGCTAGACTTAGGATCTAGTACGCTAGACATAGAAAACTAATGGAGTAGAGTCGCCACTAACCATGTGAGCTAGGTCGATTAACAACTTATCGACTGAAGTCTCAAGACTAATCCAAAGATAAAATTTAAGGAATTAATCTTAAAACTACAATTTGATATTGTTACCAAATCTGAGTTTGGAAGTACAGTTACATATAGAAAATGTTTCCAAAAATAAATTCCTACCCTTCACTCCAATCTAAACAATCTACTCTAAAACAATACTAAAATCTAGTTAAACTCAAATATCTAAGTTTAAAACTTAAATCTAATTAAACATAAAAATCTAAATCTAATTGCACCTTATTTATCAAACTTTAGAATCTAATCTAATTTAAATATAGCCTTTTAATTAAAAATCTTAATTTAAGGCCTAAATTGAACTAAAAAATCTAATAATAAAAATAAACTTGAAATTTAATTAAGCTATAAACATATAACAATCCAACTAAAATTTTAAAATCTAATTAAATTCTAAACGAACCAAGGCATCTAAAAATATTTTTAAAAAGCTAATAAAAACTTAAAATTTAACTTAAAACTTAAATTTTAGAACCTAGCAAAATCAATTTACCTAAAATCTAGATCTAAAAAATTTAAATCTAAAACTTAAAATCTAAAAGTACAAAACATAATTCTAAAACTTCAGTTTAAACTAAAAATCAAATTTGAGCTGAATAAACTTAAAATCTAATTGGACTATAAATATAAACTTTAAATCTAAATCCTAATTGAAAAGTATAGGCCTAAAATTTGACTAAAAATGACTAAGATAAATTTTAAAATCTCAAATCTAGTTAGACTAATTTAAGTCTAGAGTCTAGTTAAACTTAAAATCTAAAATAAATTCAAAATCGATTTGATTTGAAATTCTAAAATCTATTTTATAGTTAAAATTCTTATAACAACTCAATTTTGGTGGTGTCGAACAATGTGGTTTTGAAATCTCATTGCCGTGAACCAAGTCTATAAATATAAAATAAAAATATTTATGTAATTAATATGAAAATATAAGAAAGTTTAGTTAAGAATTTAACCGAGAAATTAGTTAATTAAAGCTCAGAGAGTAAATTGTAAAAGTCTAATCGCTATTGAGTTTTAATTAAGAAACTGCTTGAGGACTTAGATAGCAATTATCCAAAGGACCAAAATAGTTAATTAACTAATTTTAAATAGTGAATAGTGGATGGTGATTGTAACATCCCAAAAATCAGGGGTTAGTAGAATCGAGTTTGTGAATCAAGAGAGAGTGGTCATGCCTTAATTTTTGAAATTTATCTATGTATTTTTAGGAAATAAATGAGGTATTGGTTTGTTGGTTAAGTGTTAGTGAAATATTCCTTGAAACCCAAGTTCAAATCCCTTCGCTCTCACCATTTTTATTATTTTACAAATTTTGCCTTAAACCTTAGTATGTGATATGTCTTGTTTTTAAAAATAAATATTTCAAATTATATCAAGAATGAGTTATTGGTTTGATGGTTAAAAATTAGTGAATTTATCCTTGAGGTCCTAACTTTAACTCCCTTTCCATGCAAATAATTTAATTTTTTGACAAAAACCTCTTATTTTAATGTGTGGGCCATCCAAGCCTAGTTAACCTAGTTATAAATATTAATTTTCCACTAATAATCAGCCTGTAATCCTCCTCCTCATTGCCTTAGCCGTTCCTCTCCTCCTCTCCTTCTCTTTGATTTTAATTTTTTTTCCTTTCCTCCATTGTTGTCGTCGCTTACTCCTAGTTTTACCATCACTTTCTTTTCTTTTTATTTTTTATTTGCCACAAGATTTGTTAACATATTCTCTACCATATTGCTGCCATTTTTCCTCATTAAAATCAGCCCTAAATATGAAATCTTGAACTCCAATATCGATCCCGAACGTTGCCAAGAAAGTGCCATTGCCTTTTCTCTCGACTAGCTTGGGTAAGGTCTCTTCTCTCTTCAATTTCTTAATTAATAATATCCATTAAAAATATAAATTTCTAGATATGGAATTTGGGGGATTTTAATTTATTTTAAATGCATTTTTCCATAATTTAATGAGATCTCAAATCGTTTTAAAATCCAGCCCCAATTTTGGCCACCATAGGTGGTGGTGCGTGCGCCTATGTGCAAGAAAGGGGGCTATTTTGTTTCTTGAATCTTGCCCAATTAATTCCAGCCTTAATTTGAGTTCTTGAACCCTATTAATTAGCTTTTAAACCCATTTTAATTAGGGAGAGACGTTCTTGATCAATTAGCTAATCGGATCCTACAAATCGTGAAACGTAAGTGCAAGTAAGAATAACTAGTTTGTTATTTCGACATAGTTGTTGGGTAAATGTTATGAATTGATTAAATGAAGGAATTTAATCATTAATTAACTAGTGATTTTCTAGTATATTATTGAATTAGGTTCTGATCCAAATGCCCCAAATCATCTGTAAAGGCGAAGAACGATTGTACGTACGATTTGCATCGATATAGTGTAAGGAATCTAACTAGTTTTGATTCATAAAATAGTTATAATTTCAACGATTGGTTTGAATTAATAAGTGGGTGTTTGGGGGCTGGTTTAATAATAAATTGATTGAATTTATACTAAATTTTGGTTTAGGTTCATTTAAGGAATTATTAAGGAAATTTGGAAGATTCGCTAGTGTGCTGCGAGAAAGCGAAAAATAAGGTGTGGGTCCTAAACTCATAAAATTGTTTGAAAATATTAAATATCATGTTATATTTGATAAATTAGTTTTCTGATTGGATTGACTTATTAAAAATAAGGTGTGGGTCCTAAAGCATTGATTTCGTGAGTGGCCAAACCAGGTATGTTTCGAGCCTTAAAAGATTGACATGTTGGCAAAAAACCTAGTTTGATAGTATGAATGTTTGATTGAGTTTGTAATTGCATATTTGAGTGATGAGATATGAGAATGTTTGACTGAATGATATAATGTGCTGAGATATTAAGCTTATGTATGATTTAAACGCATGTGATATTTGTTATATTGTCTACTGAAAATGGTGTTATTTATGCACAATGAAAATCCGTAAAGTATGTGAAATTGAATGATATTGATTGATACCAACACAATGGTAATTTGAAAGATTGGAACGCTATTTCCATTCACTGAAAGTACGTGATTATTGAGGACATGTTGAGCCAGTCAAATGAATGTGAAAGGTATTGAGATATGATTATGTATGAGATTGTGTGACATATTGCATATGCATTGGGTTGGGATTTTGTGGTTGACGGAGGAGTTCCGTGGAGTACTGGCGGCATATTAAGTCCACATTATTCGTAGTCAGTGCACTACACCTGGAGTACCGAGGGAATTGGCGATTTTATCGCATATTATATGTTATTGGCGATTGTATTGCACTATTTGATATCCGACAGATTTTCTGCATTATTGATTATTCGGTGGTTTTACCACATCGAGCTATGCTCATAATTTTTTGGAGTTTTGCATGCGGGTTCTGGGCAACTCGTGGTGTGTAGCGGATGGTAGGGTAGGAACCTTTTTGCATTGTATCATGTTCACGACATATTCGAATGTTATTGATTTATGCTACGCATTATATTTTTTTGTATTAAATGGTATCAAAATTAATGATTGTTACTTGAATGAATGATGACCTATGCTCATACACCGTTTGACATCAATTTGATAATGGTTATGTAATGACATGAAATTCCTATGATGGTTCTATTTTCTTCTATTAATACTAATATGTTTCACTGTATTTGATGTTTTTGCCCGTTTAAATATTTATTCAACTCACACTAATCTTTTCATAAGCTCACCCCCCAATAGTGTTTAACTTTTCAAGTAAACTTCAAAATTAGGACCGAGCTCGACATTCAGAGAATCAACTTGGACCCCAGATTATTATTATTTTATTTAGTATTATTAAGTCTTTATTGGTTTTGGCTTGTAATTTTTAATTATTTCTGGTCTGTGGCTTGATAACTTTTCTTTTGGGGATTTTTGCATACATGAATTACTCAAGCATAATAACCGAATAATGCATAATATCGGCCTTAAGTAAAATTTGATATTGTTCCCTAGTTTCCACTACATTGCAAAGGAACTATTTTTAAAAAACAAATCGATAAGGCAACTAATTTTCCAAAATGACTTGAAAAATGGTTTTCCGCTGCATTAGTTTAATTTCATTTTTTTAAAGAGGAGCGACGTAACGCCCCAGAATTTTTATGTTTGTTCTTGCTAAGGTGTGACACAACTGTGTATCTGCTTCAGTGGTTAAGTGTTCTGGGTGTGTGAGAGGTCCCTAGTTCAAGCCAGGACTTGGGCAAATTTTGGTGTTTTTATGCCCTATCTTTTGTCAGTAGGCTTTTAAGTAAAGGTTGAAAAATAATTAACAGAATGGACCTGCTGGTTTGGTGGATAAGTGGAGTGTTGGTGTGAAGGAGGTTCTGTGTTCAATTCTCTGTGATGGCGTGGAGACAATATTTTTGCTCTAATTTCGGCTACGAGTTGTGTTGGGGAAAAATTCTGAGTAGTTGTGTTTTAGTGGGTTAATAGGGAGTGATTTTATGAGATAATGGGGGAGAGGTTATCAGAAAATAATCTAATTATCTTTTTGTTGCAGAAAAAAGTAATTTTTCAGTTTTCTCTCCAATTACCTAAACTTTTTCTGACGTTTTCTTCTTTTTTTCCCCCATCTACCAATTATTTCTCCTAGTTGTTGTCGAAATTTCCATTTTCCCCCTTCCGTTTATTTCTTTATTTTCCAATTGATTTGGTTGTTCATCGTTGGTTACATGTGTTCGGTAAGCAACAATTTTGTCTATTGTTAATTGTTTTTGGTTAATCTCTGAAAAGGGGATTCCTTTTTGGTGTTTAGGAGTTAATCAATGGGTTGGTGGTTTTGAATCGACGCTGTGATTGTGCGAAGTCGTGGTTACTCAAGCGAGGTAAGGATTTTGTTAGGTTTTTAGTTGAGTTCCTTCCAAAATTGGTTGATTAAAAATGAAATAAGTGATTAATCTGGAGATTTTTTGGTCAATTTTTAGGTTTTGGAGGCTTAGGAGTGCTTACGCATCAGAAATGATACCAGGTGTGTACCCGAAACACAGAAAATGAGATTTAGTGAACAGCCAAAATTGCTTGCTGTTGAGAAATAAGAGAAATAAGAGAAAATGATGCGAAAAATTGTACAGAAAAGGAAATAAGGGTGTTATAAACTTGGCAATCAACATTCTACACTAAAATAGTTTTGGACAGTAGCAGTAGTCTAACTTTGAAAAACAAATAGTGGAAATTGAGTTAGAGGTTGAATAAAATACGAAATTAAATTTTATTAAGTTTAGTTTTTCATGGAAGAAACAGTGTAAGCAATGAAATTGTAAGTTATGAAATATATTGAATTTTGTGAGATAAGGTCAGAATGGGTTCAGGTTCCCCTGTTATGACTTTGGAAAAATCATCGAAAATTGTAAAACAATAATTAAGGGCTTAAATTCATATGTTTAAATACTTAGCGAGTCTATTTTCAAGAGAAACAAACGAAAACATCATCTGAATTCCGTACTAAGAGATAAATAATTTTTAGTAAGGAAAGGTTGAAGCTGTCAAATAGCAGAATCAGGATAGAGTTGAAGATTTTATTGTACTTATTTGATAAACTATAAAATATGAAAATTTTAGGGTAGAAAGGTATTTGAGTCTAGTTTCGAAAACAACAAGCAGATCTTAATTTGGAATTCTGTAGCTCAAGATATAAATAATTTGGGGACAATGACTCAAGTAGACAACTTTGAATGAACATATAAGTAAATAGTGAAAACATATATGAATATTTAGCTAGCATGGGTTACATTAAAAATGGATCACACGACCATTGCCAATTTGGGTCGAGTGGGCTACACGGGCACACACGGGCGTGTGGGCCCATTTTTACCGGAATGTTTCTAAGGTTGCACGGGTCGCCTAAGTCGACTGTGAACCTACTGTAAGGTCGGTAAGTGCTACTTAAACCTCTAAATATGTGAAATTGACTGAATGATATCTGTACTGAGCATGTTAATATCTGAACCGAATATATGTACTGAAATTACATAATAGAATATCATCCATTGTATGTTGCATTGCTTTGGATTGGGGGTTGTTATTCGGAGGAAGTGTAATGAAAGACTTCAAGCCTAATTTACTGGCAGCTCAGCTGCAAACTACTATTTTGTGCCGCATTCAGTACTACTTGGAGTGTAGGGATGGGTGGGTTGATTATATCCCTACATGGAGTGTAGGATTAGACGGAGATGGTGTGTAGAGGCTGGATGGGTAGGATTTTGCTACTGCATAACTGTTACTGCTACTAATATTGTGATGGGCTAAGGCCCTATTGCATTTTTGACACTGTACTGAGATGGGCTAAGGCCCAAACTGTCACTGATACTGAAAAAAGCTTAGGCCCAAGATTGTTCAACTGTGCACTGTGAATACTGATTGTTTGTTTGTTTCTGCGGGGTTACACGTTGAGTTTACGTAAACTCACCCTTTTTTTTAATGTGCACAGGTAATCCCCAGACTTAGACGGATCAGTGCGACGGAGGACTCCGTAGTGACCACATAAATTTTTGGACTTCATGGTTTTCAATTTACGTTTTATGATTTAATTATTATTGATTATTAAGGACCCTCTAGGACTTTGGTTTTAAATTTTGGGTATTTATTTATTTATTTATTTTATTTGATGGATTTATACCTACTGGTCGTATGAAATTCAGTTTTCAAAAAGTTAAAGTAGTTTCTAAACGCATGATCACTTAGACTATTTTATTAAAGCTTTCACAACAAGGGATGTTTCAAAACAAATGTTTTAAATGAATAAAGATGACTTCCTAATTAAGTTCTAACAAAGGTTTACTAAAGATAATAACATGGAATATTTTCAACGTAACAACGAGGTTTCAAAAACACTATCATGTGACATTGCCAGATAATGCCATAATGTCTAGACTGGGTTTGGAGTGTTACATTTAGTGGTATCAGAGTCAGGTTGCAAAACTCGACTGTGGATTATGGGTTTTAAATTTGGTCTTTGAAAAATTGGTTTTTAAATAATGTGAAATATTTCTACTGGGTATGTGGTGTACCAAGTCTCCGGCACCGATCCTGTAAGTGTTTTAAAACTGATACATGCTATGATATTCTGAAACTAATATATGTTATGATATTCTGAAATTACTGTAGGTAGTATACTGTGAAAATACTCTAGATAGTGTATATTGAGACTGTAGCAAAACTGATAGAGACTGTGATTTACGAAAATCACTCTAAATTACTTAAACTGTTAACATAAAACATCTGCTAGTAAATACTGAAACTGATGCATACAAATTCGTAATACAGATAAATCTGAATAGACATGAGCGCATGAGGTATTCGTGGAAGTGGTACTTAAGGCCGTGGTAGAGGCCGTAGGGGGTTTGATCTGAGTCCTCTTCCCTGGGTAGTATACCAAATTTAGACACGAGTGAGATGCCAGTGTCGCCTGCTTCTGAGACTGGGTCTCATGATCGCATGGCTGGGGACGACGCATTGTCCCAGGCTATGTTGAGGATATTAGAGAGGGTCGTTGGGCCTAATACTGGATCTGGAGGCTGTGGGTCAGTTACGGAATGAATCAGGTTCAATGGAGCTGAGCTCTTAAGGGGTGTCATTGGGGTCACCCCTAATGTGGCCGAGTAATGGATTGAGGCTAATGAGAGGATCATGGATTACCTGGATTACACCTCAGAGTAGAAATTAAAGGGTGTAGTCTTGCTGCTGCGTGATGAGGCTTATCAGTGGTGGCTTACTGTGAAGGAGGGCACTTAGCCCAAACGTCTGACCTGAGAGTTCTTTAAGACTGCCTTCCAGGGGAAGTATGTGGAAGCTAGTTATGTGGACGCCTGTAGGAGGGAGTTCCTGAACCTAACACATGGAGATCGATCAGTGGCCGAGTATGAGGCTAAATTCCTGCAACTGAGCCGTTATGTGCGAGGTATAGTGGTAAATGAATTTGAGCGTTGTGTCTACTTTGAGGATGGCCTCAGAGATAATTTGAAAGTCCTGATAACTCTGCAGAGGGAGTATGATTTTTCTTCACTGGTTGAGAAGGCAAAGATTGCCTAAGAGGTTAAGCGCGCTGAACGCCAAAACCGCAATAGAGAGAGGTAGGATCAAGAGGGATTCGGAGCCCTCGAGTTCTATGCAGAGGCCTAAGAAAAAGGCTAGAGCTGATAGGCCAGTAAGAGTTAGGCCCCTTGTTACTGCTACTGGATTGTAGCCATGTGTCGACTGTGGTAGACGCCATCAAGGCGAGTGTTGGAGAAGGACAGGGGCATGTCTGAAGTGTGGATCATTGGACCATCGCACTACAGAGTGTCCGTTGAGGGCCAATAAGATGCAAGCTTAGGGTACTAGTACTGCACAACCACAGAGGGTAGCACAGTAGCCACCTACTGGCTGTGGTCAGGCCAGGGGTGGTAATGGCATGGGTTATAGACTGAAAGCACCGGACAGAGGTGTTGGATAGACTAATGCGAGGTAGCCTGCTTTAGTTTATGCTGCATGTCGCAGAGAGGACAGAGATGCTCCGGATGTCATCACGGGTATGTTTCTTATTTATGATGTGCCTTACACTGTATTAATAGATATAGGATCTACGCATTCCTATGTTTCCTGTTCTGTTTCCAAAAACCTAGGGATTTCGGTTGAGAGTACTTCTAGTGAGGTGACTATGTTAAGCCCGCTGGGGCAATCTGTTAGAGTTAGCAAACTGTATAGGGATGTTCCTTTAGAGGTTCAAGGGACGGTATTTCTGGCTGATTTGGTGGAGCTTTGATTTGGGGAGTTCGATATGATGTTAGGGATGGACTGGTTGGTCAAGCATCGTGTCAGTTTGGACTGTGCGACTAAGATGGTCGTATTGAGAACTGAGGAGGGTAATGAAGTAGTTGTGATTGGGGAACGCCGAAATTACTTGGCTAACGTGATCTCTCCACTAGTAGCTGAGAAACTGGTTCGCAAGGGATGTGAGGCGTATTTGGCCTACGTAAGTGTTTTCGCTTCTAAGGACTCTACTGTAAAGGACATCAGAACTATGAGGGATTTTCTGGACATCTTTTCTGAGGAGTTATCGGGGTTACCTCTGAATCAAGAAGTGGAGTTTGGGATTGAGCTTTTCCCTGGTACAGCTCCGGTGTCTATTGCTCCCTATCGAATGGCACCGAAGGAGCTTACGGAGCTTAAGGCTCAAATTTAGGAGTTATTGGATCGTGGGTTTATCCACCCCAGTGTATCCCCGTGGGGAGCACCGGTACTATTTGTTAAAGAAAATGATGGATCCACGAGGATGTGTATTGACACCGACAACTAAATAAGTTGATTATTAAGAACAAGTATCCACTTTTAAGGATTGATGATTTGTTTGACTAGTTCCGAGGGACGTCTGTGTTCTCCAAAATTAACTTGCATTTTGGGTATCATTATTTGAGGGTTAAGGAGGTTGATGTGCATAAGACGGCATTTAGGACTCGTTATGGTCACTACGAGTTCCTTGTGATGCCATTTCAACTGTCTAATGCACCGATAGCTTTTATGGATCTGATGAATTGAGTGTTTTAGCCCTACCTGGATTGGTTTGTAGTGGTTTTTATCGATGACATATTGGTTTATTCGAGAACTGAGGATGAGCATGATGAGCACCTTAGGATTGTTCTTCAGTTTTTGAGGAAAAATAAGCTCTATGCTAAGTTCAACAAGTGCGAGTTCTGGTTACGTGAAGTAACATTTCTGGGTCATGTGGAGTCTGCTGAGGGGATTTGAGTCAATTCTTAAAAAATTGAGGTTGTATTGGATTAGAAGCAGCCTAAGAATGTGTCTGAGATCCGCAGCTTTTTGGGGCTGGCAGGTTTTTACCGACGGTTTGTGGAAGGATTGTCAATGATCGCAGCACCCTTGACTAAGCTGCTACATAAAGGTGTACCATTTGACTGGACTAATACGCATTAATAGAGCTTTGAGAAGCTTAAGACTGTACTGACTGGGGCTCCTGTTTTGGTACAACTTGAACCTAGAAAGGAGTTCACAGTTTGTAGTGATGCATCACATGTCGATTTGGGATGTGTGTTTATGCAGGATGGTAAGGTTGTTGCATATGCATCTCATCATCTTAAGGCACACGAGGTGAACTATCCGACGCACGATTTGGAGTTGGCCGTCGTAGTCTTTGCATTAAAAATCTGGAGGCATTATCTGTATGGTGAGAAGTGTATCGTCTACATTGATCACAAAAGCCTCAAGTGTCTCCTTACTCAGAAGGAGCTGAATCTAAGGCACCGAAGATGGGTTTAGCTACTTAAGGATTACGACTGTACCATTGAGTACCATCCTGACAAGGCCAATGTGGTGGCTGATGCATTGAGCCGTAGGGCTATGACTGATCTGAGAGCGATGTTCGCTCGACTTAGCTTGTTCGACGATGGGAGTTTGTTGGCTGAGCTTCAAGTTAAGCCAACTTGGATCGAGTAGATTAAAGGTAGACAGCTGGAGGATGAGTCTTTGGGTTTTCGATTCTGACAGATTAAGAGTGGTAGCACTACGGACTTTAGGTTGAACTTTGAGGGTGTGTTGTGTTTCTGAGGCCGGTTATGTGTGTCGAATGACTCGGACTTGAGGCAGTCTATTTTGAGAAAGGTGCATAACAGCCCTTATGCTATGCACCCTAGCAAAAATAAGATGTATCAAGATCTCCGAGAGTTGTATTGGTGGCCAGGGTTGAAGCGAGCAGTTACGGATTTGTGGCTAGATGCCTGACTTGCCAGCAGGTTAAGGCTGAGCATTAGTTGCCTTCGGGATTGCTGCAGCCGATTAAGATTCCGCTATGAAAGTGGGAGTGAGTAACGATGGATTTCGTTAGTGGGTTGCCTTTAACATCCACTAATAAAGATTCAGTGTGGGTCATCGTGGATCGATTGACTAAGTCTGCACACTTCATCTCAGTTAGGACGAATTATTTTTTACTGAAGCTGGCGAAGCTCTATATTTCTGAGATAGTGAGACTGCATGGGGTATCAGTTTCGATCATCTCTGATAGGGATATCCTCATTTCACATCTCGGTTTTAGAAAAAAGGTGCATGAGACTCTGGGTTCAAGTTTGGACTTCAGTACTACGTTCCATCCTCAGACCGATCGTCAGTCAGAGAGGGTGATTCAGGTATTAGAGGATATGTTGAGGAGTTGTGTTATTGATTTTTGAGGCAGTTGGGAGGATTATCTGCTGTTAGCGTAGTTTGCCTATAATAATAGCTTCTAGTCTAGCATCCAAATGGCACCTAACGAGACACTGTACGGTCGTAAGTGTTGCACTCCTTTATGTTAGACTGAGTTAGGCGAGCGACGTGTTTTTGGTCCTGAATTGGTCTCTAAGACAGAGGATAAGGTTAGATTAATTCGGGATCATTTGAAAGCGGCTTCTGACAGGCAAAAATCTTATGTGAATTTGAAGAGGCGTGAGATCGAGTATTTTGTTAGGAATTTCATTTTTCTTAGGGTCTCACGATGGAAGAAGGTACTGAAGTTTGGTTGCAAGGGTAAGTTGAGCCCTAGGTTTATTGGACCTTACCGTATTCTGAAGCGAGTGAGACCAGTTGCTTATCAGTTGGAGCTACCTCCGACGTTGTATCGTATCCATGATGTGCTTCATGTCTCTATATTAAGGTGTTACCGCTCTGACCCTACTCATATTGTCCCTGATGAGGAGGTTGAGGTTAGGCCAAACTTGACCTTTGAAGAGGAGCCTGTCTAGATTCTAGATCGTGACGACAAGGTTCTAAGAAGGAAGTCTATTCTTTTGGTGAAGGTTCTATGGCGTAATCATAGCACTAGGGAGGTCACGTATGAACCTGAGGATGCGATGCGTCAGCAGTATCCTTATTTGTTTTGATTATGTTAATTTTGAGGCCAATAATTTCTTTTAGGGGGTAGAGTTGTAATGCCCCAAAATTTTTATGTTTGTTCTTGCGAAGGTGTGACACAACTGTATATCTGCTTCAGTGGTTAAGTCTTCTGGGTGTGTGAGAGGTCCCAAGTTCAAGCAGAATGGGCCTGCTGGTTTGGTGGATAAGTGGAGTGTTGGTGTGAAGGAGGTATTGAGTTCAATTCTCTATGATGGCGTGGAGACAGTATTTTTGCACCAATTTTGGCTAAGAGTTGTGTTGGAGCAAAATTCTGAGTAGTTGCGTTTTAGTGGGTTAATAGGGAGTGATTTTAGGAGATAATAGGGGAGAGGTTATCAGAAAATAATCTGATTATCTTTTTGTTGTAGAAAAAAGAGAGTAAAGTTTCGATTTTCTCTCCAATTACCCAAACTTTTTCTGACGTTTTCTTCCTTTTTTTCCCTCCTCTGCCGATTCTTTTCCCTAGTTACTGCCGAAATTTCCATTATTTTTTTCCCTTCGGTTTCTTTCTTTATTTACCAATTGATTTGGTTGTTCATCGTTGGTTGCGTGTGTTTGGTAAGTAACAATTTTGTCTATTGTTAATCGTTCGTGGTTAATCTCTGAAAGGGGGATTCCTTTTTGGTGTTTAGGAGTTAATCAAGGGGCTGGTGGTTTTGAATTGACACTGTGATTGGACGAAATCATGGTTACTCAAGTGAGGTAAGGGTTTTGTTAGTTTTTTAGTCTGGAGGTTGATTAAAAACGAATTAAGTGATTAATCTGGAGGTTTGTTGGTCGATTTTTAAGTTCTGGAGGCTTAGGAATGCTTATGCATCAGAAACGATACCAGGTGTGTACCCAAAACGCAGAAAATGAGATTTAGCAAAAAGTCAAAATTGCTTGCTATCGATAAATAAGAGAAATAAGATAAAATGATGCGAAACATTGTAGAGAAAGGAAATAAGGGTGTTATAAAATTGGAAATCAACATTCTGCACTAAAATAGTTTTGGGCAGCAGCAGTAGTCTAACTTTGAAAAATCATCAAAAATAGTGGAAATTGATTTAGAGGTTGAATAAAATACGAAATTAAATTTTATTAAGTCTAGTTTTTCATGGAAGAAATAGTGTAAGCAATGAAATTGTAAGTTATGAGATATAATGAATTTTGAGAGACAAGGTCAGAATGGGTTCGGGTTCCCCTGTTCTGACTTTGGAAAAATCATCGAAAATTGTAAAAAAAATAATTAGGGGATTAAATTTATATGTTTAAATACTTAACAAATTTATTTTCAAAAGAAACAAACAGAAATATCATCTGAATTCCGTACTAAGAGATGTATAATTTTTAGTAAAGAAAGGTTGAAGCTGTCAAACAGCAGAATTGGGATAGATTTGAAGATTTTACTGTACTTATTTGATAAACTATAAAATCTGAAAATTTTATGATAGAAAGGTATTTGAGTCTAGTTTCGAAAACAACAAACAGATCTTAATTTGGAATTTTGTAGCTCAAGATATAAATAATTTGGGGACAATGACTCAGGTAGACAACTTTGAATGAACGTATGAGTAAATAGTGAAAAAATATATGAATATTTAGCTAGCATGGGTTACATTAAAAATAGATCACACGACCAATGCCAATTTGGGTCGAGTGGGCCACACGGGCACACACGAGCATGTGGGCCCATTTTTACCGGAATGTTTCTAAGGTTGCACGGGTCGCTTAAGTCGACTGTGAACCTACTGTAAGGTCGGTAAGCGCTATTTAAACCTCTAAACATGTGAAATTGACCGAATGATATCTGTACTGAGCATGTTAATATCTGAACCGAATATATGTATTGAAATTGTATAATAGCATATCATTCATTGTATATTGCATTGCTTTGGGTTGGGGTTATTATTCGGAGGATGTGTACTGAAAGGCTTTAAGCCTAATTTACTGGTAGCTCAGCTGCAAACTACTATTTTGTGCCGCATTCGGTATTACTTGGAGTGTAGGGATGGGTGGGTTGATTATATCCCCACATGGAGTGTAGGGTTGGACGGAGATGGTGTGTAGAGGCTGGATGGGTAGGATTTTGCTCTTGCATAATCATATCGCTCTCGATCTTGTGATGGGCTAAGGCCCTACTGCATTTTTGATACTGTACTGAGATGGGTTAAGGCCCAAACTGTCACTAATACTGAAAAAGGCTTAGGCCCAAACTGTGCACTGTGAATACTAATTGTTTTTTTGTTTCTGCGGGATTACACACTGAGTTTACGTAAACTCACCTTTTTTTTAATGTGCATAGGTAATCTCCAGACTTAGATGGATGGGTGCGAGGGAGGATTCAGCGCTGACCACAGAAATTTTTGGACTTCATGGTTTTCAATTTACGTTTTATGATTTAATTATTATTCATTATTAAGGACCCTTTGGGACTTTGGTTTTAAGTTTTGGGTATTTATTTATTTATTTTATTTTATGGATTTATACCTGCTGGTCGTAGGAAATTCGATTTTCAAAAAGTTAAAGTAGTTTCTAAACATATGATCACTTAGACTATTTTATTAAAGCTTTCGCAATGAGGGATTTTTCAAAACAAATGTTTTAAATGAATAAAGAGGACTTCCTAAGTTCCAACAAAGGTTTACTAAAGATAATAACATGGAATGTTTTCAACGTAACAATGAGGTTTCAAAAACACTATCGTGTGACATTGCCAAATACAGCCTTAACGTCTAGGCTGGGTTTGGGGTGTTACAAGCGACAAGCAAACGGTTTTTCTAAAACAACACAATCGACAATAAAATGAATCTTAAGTATACACGACCTAAGGAATGAATGCTTTTAAGCTAACTCAAAGTACAAATACAATTTTCTCTAAAATGAGTTTATTTAAGGTCTTCAAAAGTAACGTAAGTTAGCTTAGCCATTTCGGTGGCTAAATTAGCCTTCTCAATTTAGCCATAACGTTTAGGCCGGGTTTGGGAGGTTATAATTACAATTATATTAAATAAGTAAGATTAATTTAAGTTAATTAAAGTAGATATATAATAGGTAGTGGAAAGAAAGATGATAAGCTATCAGCTTCTTCACCATTCTTTAGATACAAAATAGAAAAAAAGAAAAAGAAAAGCTTCATTTTTTAAGGTTAGCATTCGACCAAGCTATTATCTAAGGTAATCATGTCATTTTCATGTAATTTTTTTTATAGATTTATGATCATGGCAGCTTGATTTAGTTAGCCCATGTATCAATTTGTTAAATTATTAAGTTTTTAGCAAATTACTATTGTGGAGAAATTGATGAATTAGGCTAGAAATTGATAGTTAATAAGCTTGGATCATGATACGGACTAAATTGTAAAGCCAATTGAGCTTGTTAGATAACTTTCTAACATTAGGGACTAAATTGAATAAATGAAAAACCTATCTTGAAATTAGGATGTGAATAGAATGTATAAGATCCATAATGAAATAATGTGAAGTCAGATTTTGATCCGATGTTAGATATCGAGAAATATACATATCCCGAGTACATGAACTAAATTGAATAAAATGAAAAATATGTCTAGGTTTGTATTTGAGTGTTATTTGAGTGTAAACTAATATTGTTTGTTATTGAATTATAGAACATAGCTAAAGACAATGTCGGGCTATCACGAGAGAAGGGAAAGGTTAGAGTTGTTGACGAGTGACGAGATAAATTCGATTTGTAATTTTATGATTCGAGATCATTCCATTTATATACATATATATATACATGTTTGTTGAAAATTAAATATTAAGGTAAGATTACGAATTATTTCATAAAGTGATTTGGGTTGATGATATTGAATATTGGGAACTTGGACTGAATTGAATATAGTATAAAAGAGTGTGATATTATTGATATATGATATGTGATACAAATATTATGCGAATTATGTGTTGGAAAAAATCCGGTTCGAAAATATTTTCTTACATAGCGGAAAAATAAAATTGTGAAAACTGAGGTGGTTTGTGATATTTATAATAATAAACTTCCCGAAATTGGACTTGTGTTTTTGGCTAGACGAATCCTTCTCGTTCCAGAATTTTAACCTAACGGCGTTCTACGCTATTATCATATCACAAACTGTCTTGAGTGTGGACTTGAACAAATTCAAATCAAACATAGAACCAAAAATTATTCACTTTACCTTTAATGGAAAAGTAAAATTGTCTCTCTAATAGAAATCAATAGAACTGTTATTCTCGAAAAGTAGAATTTATACTTAGAAATAAATTCTCATTATTTTTGGGCAGAATAGCAATATCTCAAAGTTTTGTGTAACTTTTTTTTAGCCCTACTGATGCCATCTATTTATAGGGAGAAGAAGTGAAAGAATTGTTGAATTAATAGAAACATTTAATGCCTATTTAATAGAAAAACAATCAACTATGAGAGAAAGGGGCTAATAGGGTGTGCCTCCCCTCATATGTATTATTATGGGGATTCATGCTTCTCTTGTATTGGGTCCAATTATATGTCCTTTTTAGACTTTTAACCCATCACTTTATAATTTAATCTAATGCAATACGTGTTTTTCTATTTCCCAAAATAAACATTATAAATTAATTTAAATTAATTAAATTTTCAATTAAATAATTTTCTCAACTTTGATTTTGATTCCGTTAAATTCATGGTAACATTACGGTAAAAGAATCTATAAGAACATATATTTAATTTTTCCACATTCAACGAATTCACAATGACGAGTTAATTTAATTCCATTTTAGACTTCAATAATTTAATTAATTAAATAATAATTTGAAAAACCATAAATTAATTATCGGTCATTTTCATACTTAGTGAAAAAACCACATTCATCTCAGAATGTTGTCCATTTCTTTAACTTTATCATTTCTATCCATTTTTGTTTATTTGATTTAACATGCAATTCATTTTTGGTTTCAACGAGCTAGCAGAGGGTTCAATTGAACGCATGTGATTACAGCTCAATTGATTTATAATTAAGTTTTAGCTTTTCGCCTATTAATTATAAACTCATTTAAAAATCAAGGGAAGATGGACTTCAGACCACAAGAGAAGGGTTGGAGTGAGGAGTGCTCTTTAGGTTCGAATCTAGCCTCACTATTGAGACCATTGTGCTCCACAATGTCGCTGCTTAAAGTTAAACACAAAGGCTTTTAAGTAATTGATCATTCTTCACTTGGCTTACAGTTTTATATTTTTTCCTTTTTTAGATTATTTAAATAATTTAAATAATTTAAATTTGTATGTTTATTCTTAAGGACTGGAAGTCTTTGATGGTGTGGGTGGGAAGCTTAATGCTTATTCAATCCATGTACCAACTTATATTGAATTTATGGAAATAATAAATTCCTTTGCAACCTAATCTTCCAAAAACAAAATTAGCTTCTGTTAATATCACAGTCTATTAATGTATTTATACTTATTATTAAATAAAAAGAATCTCCTATGGATTCTTATGCTCCTGTATTATTTCCCCATAAAATGTTTTCAATTATTTTTCTTTGTGACATGTGAATTGTTATTCCTATTGGGCCCTCTCTTTTATTTGCATAAGCTTCAAAGTAGGGAAGCTAACTAGATGCTACAGTTGTCCTAAACTTTTGTTTTGGGCTAATATGATTGGGTTGTTAGATGGTTCTTGAGCTAATTTTTGTCAATGTATTTATTGATTCTGGGGTGAAATCTCATACTTTCTATAAAATATAAAACATAAAAAGTAACAAAATTAGAAAATAGGATGACAAAAGACAATCCTTGAGCAAGAATAATGGTCATGATTAGTTAAGAGGTACATACAATGTAGATGATTCTTCTAACATGCAACCTAAGTATGATGTCTAGAGAATTCTCAACTTTTAAAGTAAATTAAGATAGTTCACAAAATTACAAGATGAACAAGCATAGACGTAATCATATATAAGTACTATCATTCATTGAAATCCATCAAAACAATTTATGTAGATGTAATGCTTATACAAGAGAGAACTTTAGTCATTCATTTCTCATAAAAACTACTAGTCAAGAATTCATAAGTTGAAAGGTTAAGGTCACATAGGACTTTTAGGTTTGTAATGTTCTGAGGCTTAAGGATAATTTGTTTTCAAGAAAAGATAATATCAAAATGGTTTAAGCACTAGAATTGGTGTAGCACATGACATTATTCTCTAATCTCCCCCAAATATAATCATTATTCTCAATACCTTATGTCTCTTCTCTCACCTACCTTATTTCTTTCAAATCTATCAAGACATGATTCAATTACCAAAAGTATAAAAGCTTAGCGAAATTGTGCATTGAGAAGCGAAACGAGATTATTTTAAGCTCAGGAAAATCTTAACATTTTATCAATAAATGTCTCTTTTTCAATCTCAATGCTTTTACTCGTTCTATGCACTTTTCATAACTCACTATGATTTTATCCCTTTCCATGCTTTCACTCAAGATTTTCCATTAAGCACTTTAGAAGCAAGATTCTCTACTTATGGCATTAAAATCGTCTCCCCACTAGTTCACTCAAGCACATATTCTTTTAAAACAACCATTTTGTTTCTACCTAAACCATAATATCTATGGTTCGCCGTCCAATTCTAAGTGCATATAAAAGATAGGACAGAGAAAAAGGTTGATTAGCAACTTTATTTTAAGGTTCAAGGTCTCAAAAGTATAGGCTTATCAAAGAAGGTACAATAAGGCTCAAATAGAGGTCCTGGAGGTAACATAACATTCTTAGGTAGGTCATTTGGCTTTAGTTATGCAAGCAATGTTTTAAGTCATGCCTAAACATTTTAATATTTATGAATTCAAAAAATGCTCTTCTTATGATTCCATGAATAACATATAGTTCCAAACATGTATATCAACATCCATCAATATAGCTATTTGTCATGTGGCATGAAATTTAGCATAGAATGATCACCTCTACCCTATTGCATATTGTAATCCATTAAACTAACCAATCTAACTCTAAAAGAATAAAATTCTACTAGCATCATACAAAATTTACATGCTTGAAAGAATTCAAAAAACATCATCATACCAATATACCATTCACATCAAAGTCAACATGCTCAAGCACTATGCAACAAACACAAACAAATAACAAAAAACTTTAATTTTTTTTTGGCATTTTTGAACATTTTTATTAAACTAAATAAATAAACACAAAAGCACGTCAAGCAAATAAATTAATAAAATTTTTATGTATACCCTGAAACTCAAATTGCATATTTTCCCCAATGTGCTCCCAATCTAAAGATAAGAGTTTAGGACTCCTTTGTTTTTCATGAAGCGACGCGAGGTAGATTGAGGTAGTCCTCCTCTCTATTAAGCTCTATAATTTAGTGCAATCCTCGAGTGGGTGACCTACATAAAAAAGAAAACACACACAAAAATAAAAGCACATACAAATTGTAAATAAAAATAAAAGAAAACAACAACCAAATCCAAAATAATCATAGTATCTTTAAGTTAGATTATCCAAAATTTATACGGAATATAAATTCTGTCTTTGTCGAAGTCCAACATTGAATCCACCACCATTTTCCCCTTATATTTTATTCTTGTGATCTATTTTTTAAGTATTCTAGACGGGATGACAACACGACTTGTCTTCTTCTGGGCTGCAGAAAACTATCCCTTAGTTGGAGGTCATTCCAAAACAAACGCCTCATCTAAATCATGAAATTAGGGCATTGGGGAGTTCTCATCCATGTTATCCCCTTCATCATCATCTTTCTCATTTTCTCTTTCATCATTCTCTTCTTCTTATTCCTCATCGTGCTAAAATGTGACATAGGGATTCAACGACCATTGTAGGACATCCCATCCTTGCTGATCCACAAACTTATCAATATATGGTTGCAAAGTGGCTACCCATTGAGTGAGAACATCATCCTTAAGGTCTCACTGTGAACTCCACCTTTTAGTAGATGCTTCCTTTAGATTTCCACTTTGGTAAGTAATGTGGTACTTTCTTCTTTTTCTTCCAGCGTTGATTCCACTTTGGTAAGTAAGAGGTTTAAATTGGTTATTTTAGGTTTACTTTTGGGTTCGCAAAATAAGAGTTAAGAGATTTAAAAGGGTATTTCGTGGTACCCAAAAGTAATTTTGCGAACCCAACTTCTTATGTCACGATACTGAGCATTCTATCCATACTGTCACACTTTTCTAGCACGGAATCGCTACACCGACCCTGTTTTTAACCTCAAATCTCCAAACTTGGAATTGCCATAGATGTGGCGACATATGTGTCCCATGTCGCGACACTAATCATGTAAAACCATCACGACCCTACTGTATTTGGTGTTGTGACATCACTAAGTGAATGTCGCGAAATTGGCAATAGTCCAAGTAAAAATTATTCAATTTTCAACAAGTCAGTCCCAAAGCCTTTGTGTTGGATCGGGTGCCCTAAGTGTAGTATTTTTGTTTATGTACACTTGCATTTTTCAAATGAATTGGTTTAATAATAATATCCATTAATTACATTAATACCCTTGTATATTGTCTTCAATGGTTTTTATAGACAAAGCAAAATGAAAACAAATATTGGCCCATTGATTATTGAATGTTTAACTAATAATAAACAATATTACATGGTTGATTGTAATACAAAAAGACAACTTATATTAGTAGATGAACCTAAACATGTCCTTAGTCTAATCGAAAATGAGTAAACCAATTGAAAGACTAATATGTGGCTATCAAGTCCAATTAGGGAGACGCTTTGTTTTAAGCATCGGAGCGGATGACTATCAGAAGACAGAGGCATAGATGTGATTGATTGAACTAACAGTACATCAGACTAGACCCAATTAGAATATCCTAAATCTATTTATAGATTTATTCACTTACGATGTTCATAGTGTGACATACCTTAATCAAGAGTGGATGTTAGACTATGTATGTGTGACTCTGTAACACTCGCTACTCGACCCAATCCCTAAATCTGAATAGAGAGTGCCACAACTTAACCATATGAATTTAACAAATAATATTTGAAATTTATAAAAGGTTTGAGATTTGGACGTGAACCTCAGAACAACAATAAGAAAACAATCAAATCAATGATACACCAGGTAAAACATTTTTTGACAAAACACATGGTGGAACCCGTACAAAAGTTTACAAGTTTATATAAAATGTATGATGGGTTATTCTTATAAAATAGTTTCAAGTGCATCATTGACGGTTAAAATAACAATAAAAAACTATTAGGCATATATGTCAATAAGACCATATAATAAAACAAAATATAGTAGACTAAACATATGCATAAAAAGTTTGTAAATATTCTCACAAAATCGTATCTTGATAAAAGTGGTAAACCATTATACAAGTTAGTTACAAAGTAGCTCTACATGCCACCCCTAAAAGGTCATGCATGATACAAAATTTAATAGATAGTTCACAATCAACAGTTCTCTGGCATAGTCCCTTCAATAGAATCACTTCCTTCAATCAGCACACCTGAGAAGGAAAGGTTAACAGAATAAGTTCAAAAATACTTAGTGAGTTCCATAATGAAAACACAACTAATCTACAACGATACTACTGAAGAACAAACTTTAATACCATAAAGATACACTACATTTCAGAGAGGTTCAAATGCAATACTCATAACACGCCCGTTGACACTCACAGAATACATACAGAATCAATACGCCAACTTAACACGACACATGGGCACTCCACCAACTTAAACAGAACTTATACACAACCCATCCTTATGTCAGCCTCGTAACCAAAATTCAGAGTAAGAATCATATTATTTAGTCGTATTTATATACACACCCCATTAACTACTCATATCATTTCTATTTAGTCGCGTATGTTTTCTCGTGATCTGGCAATCCTATTTGTAATATAACTACCCTATTGGAGACATCACAAACATATTCCCCTTCTTCATTATCACATATCACATATTACATATTGGTGGTACTGACTTGTGCAACAATGAGGGTGTTACACATCAAAACATAACAGACCATACCCACATCGATTATACTGGTTGAACACCACAAGACCAAACACCACACTTATGTTGTTGAGAAGGAACTTTTACCTTACACAGTTCATGCAACAATATAATTTACAACACATGGACTGAGAAGGAACTCACCAGAAAGTCTAATACAGTAACTTACTCAGTAGGTCCTTTTCCCTTATTGCTTGGACCTTCGTTAGCTTCTTGAGCTAAAAGAGAGACAAATACATCTATCAGACCATCAAATTATAGAAATTTGACATGCATGCATGAATCAATAACATGCAACCCAATCAGTAGCATGTAAACTAGAATCAAGAAGTTTTATTCCTCAAGAACAATTCTAAAACTTAAGCATGAATTACTATAAGCACATAAATTCCTTCAATAATGACCTAAGGGTTTACCAAAAATTTCCAAAAATCTGGTGATAACAGTGGTGTTAGCTAAATGCTGGAACTCTTTACTATTGACTTTAACTTAGAATTTCTAAAGCTTTGGTGAAAATACAGGGAAGAAGAAGAAGCGTAAACAAAACGTGCAACATGCTAGTCTGATGTCCTTATATAGAAGAGACACACTGGAACAAAACTTAGTGGAAGGCTAGAGGATCTCACGATCACTCTAGAAATTCAAGAAGAATTAATTAAGTATGAAATCATCTATAGTATCCTAGTTCAGTTCTAACTAGATCTCAACTAAACTCTAACATCACTTACTATGTCATCATAACATATACTAACCACAAAGGTAAACTTATCGAGCTGTGAATTAGCGAGTTCGCCCAAAACATCTGGGGTTGGTGGATACTTAACAGATGAGTCCACCAAACCTGAAATTTTCCAAATGGCGAATCCCACAGAATATGCCAAACACAGCGAAAAATAAATACTCTACTAATTTACTAGCTTTCTACTCTTAGCATAAAAAAACATACGCCAAATAGTAACTTGATGTAAGGAACTTAAAGTTAGTGCAATGTGTATACAACTTCTACAATATGTAGCATCATTTACAATAGTGGAATTCATAGCCCAACTAATGGGTAAATGATATCCTGTCATTAGCATTCATGATAGATGAAAAGTAAACATGGCCATGGCTTATTTGTCTTTGTCATAAATGACTTGATTACTATTTGATAGTAATTAACTATTTAATGGTTACTGATCAATGCCCAAATGTGCAAACACCTAGACTGAAAATATTGAAAATAAAAGATATAAAATAACAACGGTGTTTGCACCGGGTCAAGTTGTAATATAAAAGTTTTAATGGAATACAGAAGTATTCCGAAGATTTTACCTAAAGGAGGCTGGATCAAACAAGAGACTAATTTCTAGGCTAACAGGCTAAAATTATAGTATGACAAATCGAAATAAAACTAAGCAGTAATACTATCATAAATTAAAGAAAACTAAACTAACGATCAAAATTCACTCAGTAAACAAACAAAAGGTTAACTTACATTGTGTTCATAATTAACTTCAGAATTTGGGGTTTTATGAATTAGCTAATAATTAACCTATTTATTACCTTTTGCCCTCTAACTAAATCAACTAATTGACAGAAACAAGTTATCTTTCGACCTCGTAATTTAAACTAGGTTAAATTAAAATATGCTCGATAAACTATTCTTTCAACCTTATTACCTAAATAACTTCCTAGGGTTGTCAATCCTAAGGTTTAAGCACACATAATTTAATCCAACTAATTCAATGACAAGCCCTAACTCTCAGTTAATTAATTCCACCTTCGGTTGTTAATCTTCCTATAGGTTTAGATCCTTATGAATCTAAATACAATTTTCTCTAAATTCAATTCAAACATTAAGACAAATAGCAAACTAGAAAGGGGGAAAAAGAGAATTTTGATTTGTTGGTATGTCGATCATGCTTGGAAGATGAAAACTCATTAATAGTCATTGAGGAAATAGCGATTGAATGTTAAACCAAAAGAAAAAAAATACAAATAGATGAAGAAAATAAAACTTGAATTGAAATTGAATCCAAAATTGAAGTTAACAACAAATTCCCAAATCAACAAAACCTAAAACTAGAAAACTAAAAATAAACTAATGGAATAAGCTCCCCAAATGAAACCTTCCCCATTTCTATTTATATTTTTGTTGTTTTATGACCATATTAAGTCCATTACAAGTGAATAACTCGAGCTAAAATGTGTTGTGGAGATGAAAATACCCTCACCTATAATTTGGCCCTCGTTGAATCGATGTCGCAACACCACAGGACTAGCGTCTCGACACTGAAAACAAATTATCTCTGTTGGAAGTTTCGAAGTTGCATGTCACGAAACTAAGTGCCAGTGTAGCGACATTAAAGCATCCATATTCCCTTACACGCCTTTGAATTTGGATGTCAGAATGTTGAAGAGCTCATGTCACGACAACATTGATTTTGCTCTCCTAGCTTGCATTCGAAGTTGTTTTCGCGACACATAGAATTGGTGTAAGCTAGTTCATGGGTGTAAACGGAAAAATATATAGGATTTTTCCTATATAATTCATCACCTTTTTACTTAAAATTGTTGTTAAAACTAAGTAATTGTTTAATAAATGAATGAAATATGTGAAAATATGAAATTAGGACATAGAAATTATTAAAATGTGATTTTATGTTTTATTATATAGTTTTCATGCATAAAATGACTTATTTTATATTAATTTAAGCATATTATATTTTTAAGCTATGAAGTGGGCCATGCATGATTAAATTAAATAATAAAATATAATGTTATATTTTAATAATTCATTTTAAATATTTAATTAATAAAAATTGGGTTTAATTAATTAAATAAATTGATTAATTAAAGTTGTTAAATTAATTTATTGGTCCTCTAAACTATTTGCTATCTTTGACAGGTCTAAGGATTTTCTTCTATTTGCAAAACCATCCAAGTGGGGACCAAGTCAACCCAATTTTCGACTGCACATGGCTGATTATAAACCAAATTTTGGTTTAATTATACAAGGTCCTCGAAGAGTTGAAGAAATTAGAGATTTACCTGAAGATTTGCACTTGACTGAGTCTCAGTCCTGAATTGTTGTGGCATCCAAACTGACAAAAAATCAAGGAAAAATGAGCTTGATTTGCTTGATTTATGGCCAACCAACCATGGGAGATTTTTCAAAGGATGAATACCCCTATTTTTAGTAAACTATCCCCCTTTCCTCACCTATAAATAAGACCCTCTCATTCATTCATCCATCATCCCTCACTTCTCATCATTCTCTCCTCTCTCAATTCTCTCAACTATCTTAGCTATCACGCTTATCACCAACTTTGCATAAAGGATTTCAGCAAATTAGCCTCTTAAAGAGCCCTTGGCCGGCCACCTTGGAGAGCCATCAGCAAAGGAGCAAAGCAAAGGAGCGAATGAGCCTCGTCAGTCAGAGTCTTGGGTGACAGCCACTCTGAATTAGGTTTAATTTTGCTATGACTTCTTTGTTCTTGTTTACAACAATGATAGCTTAATTTTATTTAAGCTAGGTTGATTATTTTAATTAAATAATATTTATTTAATTCATGCTTATAATGTTTGTCCTCAATTTATCATATTTTCAATTAAAATCAAGTTTGTATTTCGTTCATACGTGATTGAAATGCACCTGAATTAGCTGAGCGATCCTAACCAGACGATGGCTAATGGGCGGATAATTGAAATGTGCATGCTCAATTTAGATTCTAACCTGATTAAATTGTAGGTTGCATAACAACCCTAACAAGGCTCTGTTATCTGCATAGTTTTTAGATTTGTGTGATTAAATTGTTTCAAACCTAACACTTCCCTGTTACCTCAAACAAATGCAAAGAAACCCTTAGTAAATAAGGATCAGTAAAATGCGTATTTACTAAGTACAGGATTCCGAAAGGACCTAATTTGGTTTCCAAACTCATGAAAGATCAAGTTGCCATGGAATGTTTTTCCGAATATTATTAAGTATGATGGTAATAAATTAAGTTTAATTAAAGTAATTGTCCTAGTTTATTTATGTTATAATTGTTGCAAATTGTGTTTAATTTTGCTAAAATCTACTTCATTCATATAATCTGCATACTTAGGAAAACTTGCATTAGGGATCATTGCATTTAATTTAATTTAGACACCACTTCTCAACTATATTGTGTTTTTATTTTTTTCAAATTGTTAATATAATTTTACAAGTTAAGTGACTTAGCACAAGCACAAACCCTGTGGAGACGATAACTCGATACTTACTTATTACTTGATAACGACTGTGTACACTTGCACAAACCCGAGCGTTACAATGGGTAAGCTAGTTCATGATCTTAAGGTTCCAAAAATATAAAATTTAAGTAAAAAGGATCAAAATATACTAACCAAATTAACTTGAAACTTTCAGCCCTAGGCCGTGTGTTTCTCTTCTCCTCCCAAGCTTTTCTTGTTTCAAAATTGAAACAAATTGAAAAGAAATTTTTATGCTTCTCTTCCTATCCACTATCTATTATTCATCTTTATTTTATTTTATTTTATTTATAGTAGTTTAATATAACATAAATATATTATAGTTAACATAATATATATTACATACATATAAATATGATATGACCGTCCACTTAATTAAATAAAAAGGGTATAATTGTTTTTCAAGTCCTTTAATTATAAATTAGTTTATAGCTTAATAACCATTATACTTTTTTCACTTAAGCAATTAAGTCCCTGTACCTTAATTTAAGTTCTAATTCAATGAAATCACCTAACCGATTTCTAACATAATTCCATAAATATTTTATTAAAAATATTTATGAATTTGGTTAATGAAAATAGGGTCCCGAAACCATATTTTCCGACACCGCTGACTTTCAGGTCATTACAAATCTCCCCCTTAAGAAATTTTGTTCCCAAAATTTACCTGAAAAGAGGTGGGGATATTGAGACATCATCATTTCCTCCGACTCCCACGTCGCTTCCTCGACATTATGGCTACACTAAAGAACTTTCACTAGCGGAACTCGCTTGTTACGCAACTCTTTCACCCCACGAGCTAAAATTTTAACCGGTTCTTACTGGTATGATAGATTAGACTTAATTAAAATTTCTTCTGTAGAAATGATATGAGATGGATCCAATCTATATTTTCTGAGCATTGACACGTGAAATATGTCATGCATTTTCTGTAACTCTGTAGGCAATGCGAACCGATAAGCAACCAGTCTTACTCTTTCGATAACCTTATACGGTCCAATAAAATGATGACTCAACTTCCCTTTTTGACCGAATCGAAGAATTTTCTTCCATGGTGAAACCTTTAAAAATACTTTATCATCTATTTCAAACTCAATGTCCCAACGTTTCAAATTTGCATAAGATTTCTGTTTATCAAAAGTTGCTTTCAATCTGTCTCAAATCACTTTAACCATATTTTTCATTTCTTGAATCAATTCTACCCCAACCACTTCCTTCTTCTCAATTCAGACCAGCATACAGGTGTTCTACATTTTCGACCGTATAAAGCTTCATAAGGAACCATTTGAATGCTCAATTGAAAACTATTATTGTACACGAACTCGGCCAAAGGGAAATAACGTTCCCAACCCAATTCAAAATCAATCACACATGCTCGAAGCATATCTTCCAAAATCTGAATAACACGTTCAGATTTATTCATCTGTTTGAGGGTGAAAAGCCGTGCTAAAATTTAGCCTTGTACCGAGTAACTCATAAAATTGTTTTCAAAACCTCGAAGTGAATCAAGGATCCCGATCAGAGATAATTAACATAGGTACACCGTGTAATCTGATGATTTCTCAAATATAGACTTTAGCTAGCTTTTGTAGTGATGAGCCGACTTTAAAAAATGATCGACTATCACCCAAATATCACCTCTAATCTGATCAAATAATACTGGTTTGATTCTCAACTTGGCTGGTAAACTTCCGTCACTATCAATACTCAGTTGAGCTAACATCACTTGCAACTCGACTACTATTTTTCTGCTCAACGCATCCGTAACGACATTATCTTTATTAGGGAGTGAACCGATGGAAATGTGCAAGTGTACACAATCGCAACAAGTAATAAAGTGACAAGTAAATGTCGAGTTATCGTACCCACAGGGACTGTGAAAAGAATTATTTATGAATGCAATTTAGAACACTTTGGTCTAGAAAAATATTTTGATTTGAGGAAGTGATTGAAAACTAAGAATTTTAACTAAGTAAAATAAATAAAAAGAAATAAAAGTTTCAATGCACGATTTCGAAAGATGATTTTAATCAATATGACATAATTGTGTTAGATTAATTACATTTCTTAGCTTAGAATTATTAAACTCATGTTCATGTTGTTACGGATAAATTCACGGCAACTCGGTAATTTTCTAACTTATGAACATACTTACCTACCAAAATCTATTTATCTCTTGACTATATCTCTATGTCAATTCAACCGATTAAACAAATTTTAATAAGCAAATGTGTTAATGCACCTACATACTTATGAAATTAAAATAATCTCTTGTACATATCTCTAAGCCAATTCAAACAATTAATTCAATCTCATAAGCGGATAAAAGATTACATGGGTTAATAATGTATTTCTACCTTGAAAAGTTTAATCACAATAATCTTACAAGTTATGCAAGGTTAATGTATCGTTAGATACCGTTGCTAATTTAACCCTCACTACCTTAGATGATTAAACATTCACGATTAAGTATCGTGTCAAATAATTACAATTTCAATCCAATTAAATAATTAATTCATTGGTTACCTTACAATTGTAATGCAAGAATAACTTAGTCATGATTTTTCTTAATCAAACATCTTACTGAGGCCTATAATAATACAAACACAATTTTAATAACTCAAGTAAATGAAATGCAATCAACCTAACAAGAATTAAATTTAAGCCATATTAATTAAATTAAAAATTTAGACATCATAAATATTCATAGACATGTTCATCATAACAACAAAATTAAAAAGATAGGGAATAAGAATCAAATCCAGTGTTCTCTCCGTGGCTTGACTAGTTTGGTCCACTCCTTCTCCACTTGTTCTTGTCAAACCGAAGCTTCTACGAACACTTGAATGCTGCTCCAAATGGTTGATGAATGACTTTTGTTCAAGAGGTGAAATCGGCAAGGGAATGAAGAATAATGGAAGGGAAATGAAGAGAGAAAAATGAGAGAGAAGTGAAGAGATGAGAAGAGAAGAGTTGAAATGTTTTTCAAGTGAGCAGCCAAGGGGGGTATTTATATTCTGAGATGGCTTCCAAAATTAGGAAAAATCAGCAGCCATAGAGTCCCCCTATGGCCGACCACACATGTGGCAAGTTTGAAGTTTTCAAACTTACTATATTAAGGTAGGGGCAAATCTAGCAAGGCACAAATAGTGGAGGGGTTTGAATGTAATTTGAAGAAGTCTTCAAGGGCCATTTTACAAGCCAAATAATCAGCCAAGCAAGCTGATTGGGTCAGCATGTGGGACAGTATTGGGCTGCCCAGTGCTCGGTTGGTTCGGTTTTCTCGGTTCAACTCAACTAGACCATTTTTCATAATTGATTAATAATAATTTATTTAACCCAAATTAAATTGGATTAAAATTAAAATTAATTATATTATGAATTAATACACATAATTTGGACAGTTTTATGTAGAAAAATTATTTTACCTTGATGCTTCAAAATTACTACTCGATTTTGTGCTTCTAGCAGTGTCTGCCGTGCCGTTTTTTCCCTTTATGCAAATCTATCAAAAATAATAAAAATTAATTATAAAATTAATTAAAATTCAACATGTTAGTAATTTAAGTACAAAATAATTATTTTATAACAATTATATATTTTTCGACAAGAATTTTACCGAAACTACATGAATTTGAGTTAAAAGGGACATGAAAAAGTGTGTATATTTTCGTGTTTCCACTCCCCCAAACTTAATTCATTGCTCGTCCCGAATAATGCACAAATTGAAAAGAATTTCTCAGAAAAACCTTTGAACAATTCCTTTAGAACAACATGTTTCCCAAAAGTATGAATTTGGTATACTTATGCTCAAGAACAAGAAATTTGATATTTATGCTACTTATGTATACATATCATTCAAATTAATCTCAATCATTCTTATGATAGCAAAAATAGACTAAATGCTTTCTAATAAAGACATGTTAAATCCCTACCAATTTGATTTTATTCCCTTATTCAAGATTAAGCTGCAATCATTAAGTGTAACTTATGCCTTCATATGTTGAACATAGCAATTTCTCTCAACTAATGTAGGTAGCATAAAAACTTGAATCAATAGGTCTTTAATAAGGTTGTAACGTGGCTAGGCTAGGGGTAGGTAAAAGATAGATAAATTTAGGCTAAAAACCCTAGACTCAGCTTCAATTGGACCTTCGAAATAATTACCTTCAATACACCAACTTACTTTGCTTTCACATGCTCTTTTGTACATCTATTTTCTTTCAAGTACATATGCTCTCTCTTTCTCTTTTTACGAGCATTTTAATGTATGTACTACAACTTTTTTGAGCATTTGATACTTCTTTTCAACTCCCTCAAACTTATTTTCAAAGAACATTCTGAATAGTACTGAGTCTAGTGTTTGGGACAATATAAAGATAATTAAGAGAAAAGTGATGGCTAAATATTGCAAGGGGTCAAATAAAATTAGGCCATATAGTCTCAAAGTTGGGTTTCAAGGGGTAAAAATTTATCATGGTTGGCTTGAAAGGCTCAAACGGTCCAAACAAAAGTTGCCTAAATCATTTTCAACATTCCATGCTTCCTAGGATTTCGCCTCAAGAAACTAGTAAGTAAATTCTAGAGACTTAAACTTTCATGCATGCCTAACTTTCCTAAGGAACTAAAAATTTTATGGTATGATTTGCATGCTTTATTAAAAATACATTTGTGTCATATTTCATTTATCATAACAATTATTGAAATAATCGAACTTTATTTATACTGAAGTTTAGCATACTTAACAAAATTTCAAATTTTTGAACAAAATATATCCTAATCATAATTAAAAGAAAATTTATTCTGAGTAGAAATAATTTCAATTTTTCAGTCCCCCTACTTAAGATGAACAATGTCTTCATTGTTAAAAGTGAATATATACTATCACTAGGTAGGATTCTACAAAAGAGGAGGTGAGTCAATTTTACTGCTTAAGTACCAAGCTCTTTCTAGATCCAATCCCAGACATGTATATACCTATTGCCACACTTTGTACTTTACAACTTGTTCATTTTTATTTACGATTTCCACCTCTTATTTTATTATGCGAAAATAAAATTCCTAATAAGTCCTAATCCTAAAATATTAAATAACCTAAGAACAGAAATAGAATAAATTCAAGATTCCCCCTTTGTATTTATTTGTAGATCCCTCAAAATCTGATTCATCTTTTTCCTTCCTCGACATTGGAGTCCATGGTTCGATTATAAAGTCTAGAAATTCAGGTACAAAAACAAACGGGTTATGAAATATATATTTTAAATGCATCTCTAATTTAGTCATCCCGTATTTTTTAGTATCTCCAGTAATCTTGTTGCTGCAACTACATGTGTCGCAGCATAGCCATTATACCAAACTGTTCACTTCGTGGAATGGTGCTAGATAAAGGGACTCTCAGCGTTGAACTTAGGAAATCTGTTAAGGGTGATTTCAGTTTTGGGCAGGTGGGTGAGTAGTTGAGGGTAAGGTTTAGAGTTGAAGAGGGTGGCAGTTTTAAAGATAGTTTAGGTATTGTAGTTGGTGACTTCGAATGAAGGTGTTTGGGGTGGTGATTCAGGGAGTTAAGGGCTACAACATTAAGGGGTTAAGTGAGATGCACTATTGGGCTACTTGGGAGTAGAGGTGGAGTGAGGTAAGGGCTATAGGTTTATGCAGAAAATGGTTGAATATTTCCCTTCCTAGTAGTGTCTTTAGCCCAATGGTAGCTCTTTTTTGAATCCTAAGCTCCTGTACTGAAAGTAAACTAAAAAAAAAAACTCAACGAAATTAGTGCTTGGCTTAAAAGTTGACCCTTTATTTACCAAAACAAATACTTAAATCCTTCGGCCTACTAAGAAGAATATTTTTCGAAAAATTACATTAAATTAAACTCCCAAGAAAGACTGGAGGGGTCACAGATGATCCCGTTTAAGTCCCAATCTCCTAGACAGAGTTTTAATTGATGTAATGAACTAAAGAAAGTTTTATCTAACTCTACCAATTTATTCAAATGAGAAAAAAAAACTAAAAATATAAAATAACGATAGAGAAAGTGAAGAGAACTCCTTCCATTTTATTCAGGATCGTCATTGGCCATGGTGATGTCAAATGGCCATTTGTCATACCAACCATAACCATCTAGAAAGTAATCATATTCTTTCCTATCAAATCTATCCAACATCTTATTAGGTAAAAGAAAACCCGTAATGATCTTTCCTGGTGGTCTTGTTTAACTTCCTGTAATTCCTACAAATTTTCCAACCCGTGACTCGGATATGTGAAATAATCCATCCAATACCCTTATTGTGCCTTTCCAAAATCATAAGTGCCTCTTCTTCTTGATCTCTGGTGAACTCAACTGAAATAATGACAAGTAAAGTCGAAGATAGACCCAAATAGTCATATTTCAAATGAGGAGACAAAATATTCAGTTCCAATTTAGCTGGCTCTTCAATCAATGACTTTGGTTTTGTATACTCCTGAGATGATAACTCTAATGATTCGGGTGGAACTTCTTGAGTGGATTCCTTCAAATTGGCTTCTAAACAAGCCAAACATTCCTTGTCTTCATCATCACTTGGTGAATCCTCCAGTAGAATATGTTCTAACAGATCGTCTAAAGAATTGAGCTCCAATTCTATAGATGCTAGTGATTCCTTCTTGGAAATAGTAGAGCAGTCTTTAACTATATCTGGGGATTTAGTAGCATCGAAGTCATTAAAAGTCGCCTCGTCATCAAAGATTTCTTTCAACTGAGTATCATTTTACAACTTCTAGAATCGTTGAGGATATGGCAGTGGTGGAATCTTAGCTTTAACTGGACAAATCTTCTGTGGAAAATTTTCTATATCTGACAAAGGTGTTACGTAATTAGAACTAACTGGTTTAGAGTTTACCTCATCAAGGATCAGCGTATCTGAATTTTGTGGAATAGGAGTTTCATCACTCAGTTGAACTTGCTCTTTTCCTTGAGCTATAATAGGCTTATCTTCAACCTCGATAGCTTTGGGTTCCCATGTCTTCCCACTTTGTAAAGTGACGGTTTTGGCAATGCTCTTTGCCCGTGCTTCTCAGAATTTCTGTATCACTCAACCAAATACCTTGGGGTCTACTTCTAAGCTCATTGGCTAGCAGTCCCACTTGGTTTCCTAAATTTTTCAATGTTGCTACTTGGCTTTGGATTAGTTCATCATTCTTCGCTATGTTCGCCTTCAGCAAATTCTCAAGATTACTTGAAGATTCAGTTGGTGTGGGTAGTTGCACTTGTTGAGAATATTTTGGCAGATAATTTGGTCGATATGACATAGAAGAGTCGTTATGGTCCACCCATTGATTACTCCATGGAGAAATTTGAAGATTCTTTCATAAAGTGTCGTAAGAATTTGACTGTGGACCATTCCAATTTTGATTTCCCATGTAATAATTTAACTCTTGATTCGATGGGAAATTTTCAAAGAAATGCCTATCTCCACAGTACTCACAAGAAATATCCTCGAACTGGTTCGGCTGCTGACCTGGCAGATTGCCATTGAAACCATTAACAATTATGTTCTTAAGCATAAAAGACATAGAGGATACCTGGGCTGCCAAAGAAGCAAGTTTGTCCGCTTCATGTACTCCTGCTACTCGTCTTTTTGGGGTTGCTTGGTTGGTTGGCCACTGATAGTTATTGTTGGTAATTCTTTCAATAATCTCGTAAGCATTGTTAAAAGACTTAGAAAGAAGGTCTCTATTTGCTGAAGCATCCACCATCATTCTAGTATGAATATTGAGACCAATATAGAAAGTCTCCATTTGAACACAGTAAGGAATGTCGTGATAAGGGCACTTTCGTAATAACTACTTGAACCGCTCCTATGCCTCATATAAAGATTCTTCATCAAGTTGCTGAAATGAAGTGATTTCATTTCGGATCTTGGCAGTTAAAGATAGAGGGAAATATTTCATTAAGAAATGTTCAACCAACTCTTGCCATGTAGTTATGGAACTAGACGGTAGGGAGTCCAACCACGCTCGTGCTCTATCTCTTAAGGAGTATGGAAATAATCTCAGTCTTTAGGCATCCTCAGTCACCCCGACTAGTTTAAATGAGTCACTCACTTCCATGAATAGCTGAAGATGAAGATCTGGATCTTCAGTAGGAATCCCACTAAATTGACCCATATTTTGCAACATTTGGAACATGACCGGCTTCAGCTCGAATTGTTGTGTCTCTATTTTGGGTATTCTAATACTCAAATTAAGCTTGTTGAATAGAAGAATGACATATTGTCGAATGACACAGTTTCTATCATCAGCATCAATGATCAGATTGTGAGTTTATAAGCGAATGTTCCTCCTGGATTTTGGTTTGGATTTTTGAAATTCATATCTTCGGTCTTTCTTTGGTTTGCTTGTCTTCTCCTTTGTCAGAAAGTTCTTTCAATTTTAGGCTCTACGAGGAGTAAGTCAATAATTTGATCAATACTCATAAACACCCGAAACAAATAAACACAAAAAATGGAATTAAAATTTAACAGAAAAAATAGACCAAAATGCAAAATTAACAATTTCACAAATAATGTCTTTTAAAATAGTCCCCGGCAACAGTGCCAAAAACTTGGAATGACGGAAATGTGCAACTGTACACAATCACAATAAGTAATAAAGTGACAAGTAAATGTCGAGTTACCGTACCCACAGGGACTGTGAAAAGAATTATTTATGAATGCAATTTAAAACACTTTGGTGAAGAAAAATATTTTAATTTGAGGAGATGATTGAAAACTAAGATTTTAACTAAGTAAAAGAAATAAAAAGAAAATAAAAGTTTCAATGCACGATTTCAAAAGATGATTTTAATCAATATGACATAATTGTGTTAGATTAATTACATTTCTTAGCTTAGAATTATTAAACTCATTTTCATGTTGTTACGAATAAATTCACGACAACTTGGTAATTTACTAACTTATGAACATATTTACCTACCAAAATCTATTTATCTCTTGACTATATCTCTATGCCAATTCAACCGATTAAACAAATTTTAATAAGCAAATGTGTTAATGCACCTACATACTTATGAAATTAAAATAATCTCTTGTACATATCTCTATGCCAATTCAAACAATTAATTCAATCTCATAAGCACATAAAAGATTACGTGAGGTAATAATGAATTTCTACCTTGAAATAGTTTAATCACAATAATCTTGCAAGTTATGCAAGGCTAATGTATCGTTAGATACCGTTGCTAATTTAACCCTCAACTACCTTAGATGATTAAACATGCACTGATTAAGTATCGTGTCAAATAATTACACTTTCAATCCGATTAAATAATTAATTCATTGGATACCTTACAATTGTAACGCAAGAATAACTTAGTCATGATTTTACTTAATCAAACATCTTATCGATGCCTATAACAATAAAAACACAATTTTAATAACTCAAGTAAACAAAATGCAATCAACCTAACACGGATTAAATTTAAGCTATTTTAATTAAATTAAACATTTAGACATCATAAATATTCATAGACATGTTTGTCGAAACTAATTTTATTATTTGAAAAACAGGGATCGACCTTTAAAAATAAAGTGGGAGCCGCCACCGGTCTTTTATTAAGGTGTGATCGGTTCACCATTAAAATAAATTTTAGGTCTGTGAGATTTGGGAGAACAGGTTCGGGAGTCGGTTACTCACGAGGAAGGGTTAGCACCCTCGTGACGGCCAAAATCGGTACCGAATTGATTGTTTGATGTCTTAATGTCGAAACTTTGAAAAGATTTTTAAAAAATACAACCCTTTTTAATTTCAAATTTGAATAAACCAAGTTGAGCAGTAAGATGTACTCGTTTTGCAGAGATAAGTTGCCACACTTAGTGAGTTAGGGTGTAACAATTCAATCTCTAAAATTAGATTTGTTCCCTTTTTTAGAAAATCATGTGATTTAAAAAGGAGATTAGATTATTTAAGTCAATCGATAAATTCGAACCCAGTAAGTTAGGGTTTGATCTCTCGAAATTCTTAAACAATCGACATTGCCTTTATTTTTTTCAAAATCGAGATAACAAAATGTCATATCCAGTAAGTTAGGATCTAACATTTTGAAATCTTAAGAATTTTATTTTAATAATTGAAGGTTTTTTTAAATATAAAATGGGCGCTTGATTATCTAAGTTCATCAAAAAGAATCGGAGCGCAGTAAGTTAGGGCACGATTCTCTCGGGAATCTATGAACACCAAGCCCCTTTCTTAGGATCATGAAATAAAACGATTATGAAGCTTTAATAAAAAAAAATCAATTCTTACAAAAAGAACATGATTAAACAATGATACATATAATGTAAAAGATAAATAACAATCCAAACTTAAACTAGAGGTAATTTAACAAATAATAGGCAAATACAAACATTGGCTCTAATTATATCATTCAAACATCCATATTAAAAATTAAGCAACCTATAAAATCATAATCAATTAAACAGACAATAATAATGATAAGTAATATGAATGTTTGATTCAATTTGGTAATAGAACTAAGAAAACAAATAAAATGTTTGAATGAATTTTAACGAAAGATTAAGAAATAAATAAATAACGTAGCAAAATAAAAGTGAACAACTTGAAGTTAATATAGACATTCTAATTTATATAAATAAAACTTAGTAAAATTAATAGTATATACCTAATAATGATATATAAAAGTTAAATAAATCAAGTAAAATAACAAATTTAAAAGGAATAAGGCTTTTATGCATAATAAAATATCATTTGAAATTAATAATACATCATTATATGCATATGTACATACACTACTAAAAATACTATATATGCCTATATATATAAAACTATAAAGCATTATTATTAAAAATTTTAAAGTTTATTACATATATATGCGTTCATGAACGAAAACAAACAAAAAGGTATGTATAAATCATATTAAGATGATATCTAAAACATAAAAGATTTATAACATTAAGTAACGAATTTATGGAAAAAAATATTAAGATGAATTATTAGGGATTAAATTAGAAATAAAATAGAATTGAAGGGAAAATGTCGAAAATAGAATAACATGGCGGGTCAAAGCGTGACGTGCGGATAACATGGGGACCAAATGGGAAATATTTCCCATACCCCAAAACACAACGTCTTTGCACGGACCGAAATGATGCCATATCAGAACGCAGGGCAAAAAAAACTTAAAAATAAAAAGGACCGATATAGAAACGTGCAAGGGCAGAAGGGCCCTTTTGCGCAATATACCCAAATGCTAGAAGACGCGCAGATCCTCCCCAGATCGGGTCACCGCGCGGGTCGGAGGCTTCTGAACGACGTCGTTTTTCAACGCACATAAGCACCCCATTAACCTGATCAGCAACCCCCCTTTTCATTTTCAAAACAAATTTTAAAAAAGAAACAAAAGAAAAAGGAAGTTAAACCCTAGGCCCCATTTATACGCCGCTCGACGGTTTATCGCCCCCTTTCAGATACTCCTCGAACCTTGCTCCCAAACTCCGATGACGATGGAGAAAGAGCAAAAGGTCTGGTGGCAAGGTACCTCTTGCTCTTTTGGTTATCTTTTTCAAAAACAATTGATAGATGTAAAAATGAAAGAAGAAAAAAAACTGCGAAAGAAGAAAAAGGAAACCAGAAATCACCTTTTTGGTGTTTTTGTATTCTGATTGCGTAAGTCAGTGTTACAGCATAGTCTTAGTCTTTTATAGTCTCTATTTACAAAAAATAAAAATGACAAAATAAAAACAAATCACCCCCGTTTTGTCCTTTTCATTTTCTTTCTCTGTTCCTTTTGTGTGCTGTTGGTGTCTGTTTTACTGCTCGTTCGTTCATCTCTTGCAGTCAGCGTGCGGTAGGCGAGGGGACGTGGCACGTAAGGATGTCTTGTGGTCTGCAGCGTCTGAGCTCGCGTGAGTGGTGCGTGCATGAGGTTTGAGGAAGCGTCTTGGTCATGACATCGAAAAAACTGGAAACTCTAGGGGTTTTCCGTTTCTGATTTTTCTTGTTGGGCTGCTTCGTGATTGGGCCAGAGACTAGGCAAAGTGGGTTTAAATTTTAGTAGGCCTTAATGGGTTAATAACTTGTATTGGACTATTTTTATTGGACTTTTAATTTTTAATTTTATTTATTTTATTCATTTATTTATTTGATTTATTTCACTAACGGGCCGGGCAAATTGGGCCTATTACAGCTGCCCCTCTTTGCTCAATGTCGTGTGACGGGGATGAAGCAAAGACTAAAAAGGACCAATTTTGCCCAGTCGTGTCAGACCTTGGTAGCCCTACTGCCTCTTCAGAGGTGTAGGAATTGGTGCTTCGATCCACTCCACTGCAACATCAGGGAGATAGGACTTGTAACTTTAACTTGTTCTGCTGCAACTTTAAAGATAAGTCTGATGCGATCTGCTCTACTGCAACTTCAAAGAGATAAAACCTGTAATTTTCAACCTACTCCACTGCTGCTCAGGGAGACAAGGCTCGGTGGCTTAGATCTGCTTCCCACTATCCTGGAAAGATAAGATTTGCCGTCTTTGATCTGCTCCACTACTACTTAAGGAGATAAGATCTGCTATCTTCAACCTACTCCGCTGCTGCTGAGGGAGACAAGGTTCAGTGGCTTAAATCTGCTTCCCACTATCTTGGAAAGATAAGATTTTCCATCTTTGATCTGCTCCACTACTTCTTAGGGAGATAAGATCTGCTATCTTCAACCTACTCCGCTGCTGCTCAGGGAGACAAGGCCTGGTGGCTTAAATCTGCTTCCCACTATCTTGGAAAGATAAGATTTACCGTCTTTGATCTGCTCCACTACTGCTTAGGGAGATAAGGCCCGGTGGCTTAAATCTATTTCCCACTATCTTGGAAAGATAAGATTTGTCGTCCTTGATCTGCTCCACTACTGCTTAGGGAGATAAGATCTGGTGTCTTCAACCTACTTCGCTACTGCTCAGGGAGACAAGGCCTGGTGGCTTAAATCTGCTTCTCACTATCTTGGAAAGATAAGATTTGCCGTCTTTGATTTGCTCCACTACTTCTTAGGGAGATAAGATCTGCTATCTTTACTGATCTGTTCTCTAGGGAACATAACATGTGTAATGAACCTAATTATGCCTAATGATTAGGATGACATGATCAGAATGAATCCAATGCTCCTAACTAGACATGAGTGAATAGTATTTTCATGAATGCAAGATGCTGCTGTATTACTCAAAATATATTAAGGCTTTTGTCACAATCGTGCTTAATACCCTCCTTCATGGCTGGTGCTTTCAACAAAATGCTTAATTAAAATACCCCCGCTGTAAACCTCCAAGCTCGATTCACTGAGTTGTGTTCACTATGCAACTCAAAAAAATGAGGAGATCCAATCATTTTTCATTCTTTTCAATCACAATCGAAGGATACCAAATGAGTAAATCTTTGGTTTACACGCCATTCACAAGATGCCACATCAAATACTTGTGCACGAAGAATTTTCCTCCAAAAAGATCTCATCTTTCTAACTCATGATTATTGCTGACATTTCGTTCAATCGATGCTTCTGTCAACAAAATCCAAAATGGATTGTTTAAAAATCAGACTTTTCTTAGATTTCTGACCTTTAATCCTGGTTTGTTCTAAACAATAGTCCTGTTTCAGGTTACTGTATTATTTAGAAACTTTTTTAGAGTAACATGCAAAACTTCCTTTGTAAAAGTTCTAGTAGTTCATTAATCATTATTCCAATGCAATTTGCTGAAAGATTATAACTATGAATAAAAGTTGGTTCTGAGCATAGCTCAAAAGAGACAAAATATCGACAATAGCTACAGAAGAATAACAAAGAAGTTGATTGAGAATGTGTATATTATCAAAAAGAAAAAAGGTATTTTCAAGAATAACATATTCAATAAAATAATAACTAGGTGTCCCAGTGATTGTAGCTTGAATTTCTCTGTACAAACTTCTGAAGACTATTCTGAGTTAGACATGTGGTTAGGAGATCTGCAGTACTCTGTCCATGCTCCAAGATGTCGTATACCCTTTCTTGTTGGTTTAGGTATAGCAAGATCATCGTGTGCCCGAATCAAAATTTGAACATTTCCAATCTCCTTATGCCCCACTCTGATCAATATTTGAGCCGCCCTTTTCAGGTTTTCGACTCAAATCCCCTTTGGTCTCAAGGCGCCCTTGGCGGGTTTTCACCTTGGCCTCTCCAAATACCTTTTTTTTTTAGGAAGCAAAGTGCCCTTTGCGGGTTTTCACTTTGGTCCCCCTTCTTTCAAGTGAAGTATTTCTTGACGGAATCTGCGTTTACGGGGTTTGGCAAGCTTTTACCATCCATCTCACTTAGGATCAAAGCTCCACCGAAAAAGGCCTTCTTTACAACGTAAGGACCTTCCCAATTTGGCATCCATTTTCCTCTAAAGTCTTTTTGTATAAGAAGAATCTTTTTTTAGCACCAAGTCTCCTTCGCGAAATTCTCTAGGGCGAACCTTTTTATTATAGGCTCGCATCATTCGTTTCTGGTACATTTGCCCATGACCAATGGCTCTTAACCTCTTTTCCTCTATTAGGTTCAACTGATCGTACCGAGATTGGACCCATTCGGCTTCGTCCAACTGTAGTTCAGATAACACCCATAGAGAAGGGATCTCAACTTCAATGGGTAATACTGCCTCCATTCCATAAACTAGAGAAAAAGGTATTGCCCCGGTAGAAGTTCTAATGGATGTTCGATAAGCAAGGAGAGCAAATGATAATTTCTCATGCCAATCCTTGTAAGTTTCCATCATTTTCCCCACGATTCTTTTAATGTTCTTATTGGCCGCCTCCACTGCACCATTCATTTTTGGACGATACGGTGACGAGTTATGATGTTTGATTTTAAATTGGCTGCAAACCTCCGCTATTGTGCTATTGTTCAAATTCAACACATTGTCGGATATGATTCTCTCAGGCATTCCATATCGACAAATGATCTCTTTTTTCAAGAACTTGCTGACTGCCGACTTCGTGACATTTGCGTATGAAGCAGCTTCTACCCATTTGGTAAAATAATCAATGACCACGAAGATGAAACGATGCCCATTAGAAGCCTTTGGTGATATCGGCCCAATGACATCCATACCCTCCATGGAAAACGACCATGGAGAGGTCATGACGTGAAGTGGTAAAGGGGATGTATGCATCTTGTCTCCATAAATCTGACATTTATGGCATTTCTTTGCATAATTAATGCAATCCCCTTCCATAGTGGACCAATAGTATCCAAATCTCATGATCTGTCTGGCCATGGTGAAACCATTGCCGTGCGTCCCATAGATACCCTCATGGACTTCCTCCAAAATTTTCTTGGCTTCCACGGCATCCACACATCTTAACAGTACTTGATCTTTCCTTTTTTTGTATAGCACTTCCCCATCTAAGACATATTCAATGGCTATTCTTCTCAGATTTCTCTTGTCATTCTCTGTTGCTTGACTAGGGTAGTCCATATTCTTCACATACTGTAGGATACTCTGATACCAAGGATGATCATCATTTCCTTCCTTCTCAATACTGTAGCAATGAGCTGGGGTTTCATAGATACTCATCTGAATAGGCCTCATTACCTCAAATCTGTTCACCGAAGCCAGAGTAGCCAATTCATCATCCATTTGGTTTTCCTCCCGCGGGAGATAACAGAAGGTGATATCGTCAAACTCATCAACCAATTCGAGGACCAGCTTTCTATAACTGATTAACTTAGGGTCTCTAGTTTCCCTTTCCCCTTTGAGTTGGTATATTACCAATGCGGAATCCCCATACACTCTTAGCATTTTGATGTTTCATTCAATGGCTACACGAATGCCCATAATACATGCTTCATATTCTGCCATATTATTCGTGCAATCAAAGTCCAACTTGCTAGCCACAGGGTAATGATCTCCACTTGGGGATACCAAGACTGCTCCAATTCCATTACCCATAGCATTCGAAGCTCTGTCGAAATTTAACCTTCACACGTGATCCCTTTGAGGATTTTCTTTAGTGTTTGCCACATACATCAAGTCCTCATTTGGAAAGTCGAAGTTTAAAGGCTCATAGTCCTCCAAGGCTCTACTAGCCAGAAAATCAACTATTGCACTCCCCTTTATGGCCTTCTGACATACATATACTATGTCAAATTCAGAAAGCAAGATCTGCCATCTAGCCATTCTCCCGTTTAAAGCAGTTGATTCCATCATATATTTTAAAGGATCCAACTTTGAAATCAGCCAAGTCGTATGATACAACATTTACTGCCTTAGTCTTCGTGTTGCCCAGATTAAAGCACAACACAATTTCTCGATTGATGAGTATCTCATTTCACAGCTAGTGCATTTCTTGCTGAGATAGTATATTGCCCTTTCTTTCTTTCCCGTTTCATCGTGTTGGCCCAATACACATCCCATGGAATTCTCAAACACCGTTAGATACAATATCAATGGCCTATCTGGACTTGGCGGTGATAGTACGGGAGTATTAGCCAAATATTACTTTATCTTGTCAAAAGCCTCCTGACATTCCTCATCCCAATCACCCGGATTATGCTTCTTCAAAAGACGGAATACTGGATCACATTTCTCGGTCAATTGTGAGATGAATCGAGCAATGTAATTTAATCTTCCTAGAAAAATTCAGACTTCTTTCTGAGTGCGCGAATGAGGCAGGTCTCGGATTGCCTTCACTTTGTCTGGGTCAACCTCAATCCCCTTTCTGCTAACTATGAAGCCCAATAACTTCCCTGATCGGGCTCCGAACGTGCATTTTGCTTGGTTAAGCTTGAGCTGAAATTTCCTCAATCTCAAAAATAATCTTTTTAAGACTTGAACATGCTCTTCTTCAGTTCTAGACTTTGCAATCATATCATCAACATAGACTTCGACCTCCTTATGCATCATGTCATGAAACAAAGTCACCATAGCTCTTTGATACGTTGCTCCCATATTCTTCAATCTGAAGGGCATTACTTTGTAACAAAATGTTCCCCATAAGGTAATGAATATTGTTTTCCCCATATCTTCGGGGTGCATCTTTATTTGATTGTATCCAGAAAAGCCATCCATGAAAGAGAATAGTGAGTAGCCTGCCGTGTTGTCTACCAAAGTATCAATGTGAGGCAACGGAAAATTGTCCTTTGGACTAGCCTTATTCAAGTCCCTGTAATCCATGCACATCCATACCTTTCCATCTTTCATGGGAACGGGGACGATGTTTGCTACCCAATCTGAATATTTGATCTCTTGTAAGAATCCAACATTGAACTGTCTCTTGACTTCTTCTTTTATTTTTAGCACAACATCAGGTCTCATCCTCCTGAGCTTCTGCTGAACTGGTTTACAATTTTCTTTTATGGGCAGACGATGTACCACAATGCTAGTACTCAGGCCGGGCATATCTTAGTATGACCACACGAAAACATCTTTGAACTCTCAGAGCAATTCAATAAGGTCTTGTTTTGTCTTTGCGGTGATTTCAGTTCCAATTTTCACCTCCTTTCCTTCCTCTAGGCTCACGATTTCTAATGATTCCTTATAAGGTAGGATCTGCTTATCCTCTTGTTCTACCATTCTCGACAAGTCCGGAGATATACCCCAGTCTTCATCATTTTTAAAGTCCTGAGATCCCTCTAAACACATGTCTTGCTCAGAAAGAGGCTCCGTGTTTGAAGCAGTGTCACTCATGTCATTGATATCTAAGGACCTATGAGGGAATATCAAAGAATATACCAAGAATATACCAAGAATATATAAATTTATGAATAATTATTTGTACAATAAGGTTACAAATGAAAGAATTATTTGGAAGACAATCAATCAAATAGAAAATATTTACTTGCATAAAAAGAAAAGGAATAATTGCTCGCAATGAATGTAAATATGTATTTCATTAGAATAATGATATTCAGGCTCAAGCCTTTCTCACAAAGGATTTCCTATCATTTCCAGGCTAAAACAACAAGAATGTTCTGAGCATTACTCTGAATAAGCCCTAAAGACTACATGGATTTCTTCCGCAGTCCAATTGTTTAGCTCGCTCCCAGGTTCATAAGGGCAGATCTCCAACAGGGTCTTTTTCTCTGTTGTTTCTATAGCATTAATATGAACATTTTCCAACATTTCTTCAATGCCTTCACTTCTGGACACTCCTCGCTCAGGGTGAATAAGCCCACCTGACACAAAAGATGTAGATATGTGGGGAAAGGTCAAAGGCTCCCATTTAACTTCATATCCTCTCAAACGTGCCCTTCTTCTCTTTTGTCTTTTCTCTACTTTTTTCTTCTTCTACTTCATGTCTGGCTTGTATCCTAAGCCAAAACTATCAAACTTTTCCTTCAGCATCGGTGCTTCAATCTTTCCTTGAAGATATTTTCCCAATCCTTTCCCAGGTGAAGCTCCTCTTCCAATCATCAATCACATCCTCATCTCTGTGGTCCTGGATATTTTCGGTACCGGAATTCTACTTCCTTCAGCAATAAACATCGTGTTGACAAATTCTAATGACTTAAAAGAACATTCCACTGCCTCATCGTTAATTTCCACATAAGGTGCATCACCAGTTATTGTTGCGATATTATCTTCCTCTACATTTATTGTTATTAACCGACCTTCTGATACTAACCTCACCTTCTGATGTAGCGATGAAGGTACTGCCCCGACTGAGTGTATCCATGGTCTTCCCAATAAACAGTTGTAGGAAGGCTTAATATCCATTACCAAGAAGTCCACCTCATAAGTAATTGGGCCAATCCTTAACGGTATCTCAATTCTCCCCATAACCCTCTTTTCTGTTCCATCAAACGCCCTTACTATGCTCTAGCACGCTTTCATGTGTGAACTGTCCACCGATAACCGATTAAGAGTATATAAAGGCAATACGTTCAGTACGGATCCATTATCAACCAAGACCTCCGGGAGTGTGTGCCCATTACATCGAGCGGTAACATGCAGGGCTTTAGTAGAACCCCTTCCTCCAGATGGTATTTCGTCATCACTGAAGAAGATAAAATTGTCAGCACTTATATTGTTGACCAACCGATCCAGCTTGTTTACCGAAATATCATCAGCCACATATGTTTCATTTAGTACTTTCAATAGTTCCTTTCGATGTACTTTTGAACTTAAGAACAAAGCTAATATAGAAATGTGGGTCGGCTCTTTGCGCAGTTGTTCCACAACGCTGTATTTGCTGTGTTTCAAAAACTTCAAAAACTCCTTTGCCTCTTTTTCTTTTATTGGTTCATTAACCAATGGCTCAACTTCCACTGCCTTCCCTTTCCTCTGCTCTTTCTTCCAATTCTCTTCTCTTGACGATTCTGCATGAGCGTCATATCGCTTCCCATTGCGCGTGTAAGGACCCATTTCCTGATTTCTCTCCAGTTCTTTTCCCGATATTGTCACATTGCACCCATAATTCCACGGCACCATTTTGCTATCCTTATATGAGAAATTTGATGGTTTCTGGATTACAATTTTTGGTGTTATCTGAACCCTAGACTCATTGCTCCAAGGGCACGAAATGATGACCACAGGATGATTCGTTTTCGGAGTCTTCGTTGCCAACTCTGATGCTCAAATATTTCTCTTACCCTCCACTTCTTCATAAAACCTTATCTCTTTGTTATCCATCATGTTTTGGACGAGAGCCTTGAATCCCTCACATTCTTGAATCTTATGTCCTACTTTACGGTGGAATTCACAATAGTTTTCAGCCTCATACCTTTCTACAAAATCTGAAATAACTAGCCCTCTCTTCACCATCTCTCTCCAAACCCATTTCAACAGAGTTTTTACTTCAGCAATGTCATTCTTGACTTCTTCTCCCCTACTTTCGCTCGTCATATTCACTCCCTTATCGGTATGATTGGGTAGCGGCTTTTCTGTGCTAGGTGAGTCATCAAACTTGACAACACTCATGCTAATAAGTCTTTCAACTAGCTTCTTGAAGGTAATATAATTTTCTATTGAGTGCCCTGTATTTCCTGCATGGTAATCACATTGTACGCTCGCATCATACCATTTGGGATACGGGGGTTGTAAAGGGGTCAAGTAATAGGGAGAAACAACGTGTGCGTTGAACAAATTCTGATACAACTCCTTATATAACATCGGAATTGGTGTGAACTGGGGCTTCTTAGTACCTTGTCTCATACCAGACTCTTGTCTTGCTGAACCTTACTGACTAGCAACCACCTTCCTTGGTTGGTTCACCGTAATTGACTTGTTGTACGTATTCACGTTGTTTACTTCATTTTCCTTTCTTCTCAAGGATAACCTTTTGTTACTCTCTCCTACTTCTATTTTCCTGTTTCTTATGGCATTCTCAATCATTTCGCCATTCATTACTATATCTGAGAAGCTTCTTGTTGCACTTCCTAGCATGTGCGTGATGAACGGGGCTTTTAAGGTATTGATAAAGAGCATCGTGGTTTCTCTTTCCAGGAGCGGCAACTGGCCTTGGATGGCAACTTCCCTCTATCTTTGTGCGTACTGTCTGAAACTCTCACCCAGTTTCTTTTCCATATTTTGTAGGGTAATTCTATCAGGGGTCATATCCGTTACATGACTGTACTGTTTCATAAATGCCTGTGCTAGGTCCCTCCATGAACCAATTTTGGTACGACTCAATTGATTGTACCATTTAGATGCTGCCCCTACCAAACTGTCTTGGAAACAGTGGATTAACAACTGATCGTTATTAACGTAGCCAGTCATCCTTCTACAGAACATGGTGATGTGGGCTTCGAGGTAGCTAGTTCTATTATATTTCTCAAATTCAGGCATCTTGAATTTGGGAGGAAGTAATAAATCTGGGACTAAGCTTAGATCTTTAGCGTCGATTCCCTGATTACTATCAGCACTTTCCAAGGCTTTGAATTTTTCCTTCAACCACTTATACCTATCTTCCCATTGTTTTGGCAATTCCGCGTTCGCCTTTCCTTCTTCAGCTGTTTCATCAAAATCTGGAATAATATGATTGATTGGGTTTTTTCCCGGGCTTAAACTCGATCGTCCCTAAAAAATTGTGGGGGTCGTGACACCAGTTTGCAATTGTTGCGGCCTAATTATGACAAACAGTCCTTTTGGGTATATTTCAGCTTGGGTTCGTACATTTGGTGGAGTGAAACCCGGAGGATATAACGGATCCTCACTACCGTCTCCATGATCGGCCATAGGGTCTTTTCCTTTATCTACTCCTCCCTTCAGTAGATAGGTCAATTCAACCATCGCATCTTTTTGAGCTTTGATCAATTTTTCCATCATGTCTTCTTGGATTTTATCTAGCCGCTCTTGCATTTGTGCTTGTAACTGTTCTTGCATATCCTTTTGCATTTGCTCCAATTTCTCTAATCTTTGATCCATTTCCTTAGTTTTACGATGAGTACCGTATTGATGCTTAATTGGTAAGCTTTTGTCAGTTTCCAGGTTAACTGTAATGATTTTAACCAATTAGGGTCTTTCAGTGGACTTTAATGCATATGATGCAATGTAATGCAATGTATGAATGCAAGAAGGCGTCGAGTCTAATTCAATTTCATTTAGAAAGCTTCATTTAGAAAAAAAATTCTTTACATAAAATAGATTACATATACAGTTTTTCCCTAATGCTCAGAACTTTAATCTTTCTAAATAGCGAAGCAAGCTCTCTTACCCGGTCTGATTCCAACTCGTATTTTATGCTCAAAGTGTCAGCTTGTATTGCCAGGGTCTGCAAGTAATCGACTACCTCCCGAATCTGGGCCACATCTTCTCCTATAACGTGATCTCTGTCTCTAACTTGGCTTTGATAATAATGAAGCTGCTCTTTCTGATGTTTTTCATTCGCTTCGAAAAACTCCACCCGCATCACATAGTCTTGTAATGTCGCCTCTAATTCTTCTACTCTTTTCTTTGTTTCGTCAATCTTGTTCAAGCTCACTCTTAGCTCCACCGCGGTATTACGATTTCGGTAACGATGAAGAGACCTTTCAAGTTCAACTATTCGTGCCTTTAATTCATCTGTCTCACTCCGGCTTTCTAACAGATTCCTCTCCAAAGCCTTGTTTTGTACCTGAGCTTCTTGGTATTTCTTTTCCCATCCATCGGCCTTGTTTCTTTCTTCCTGGATCTCCCATCGCCATTGCTCTGAAGTCTTTCCCTGCCCCGCGGTTCTCATTGATACTCGCAACTTTTTGTAGTCTGTCTTTAAGCTATCCAGATCCTCCTCTACTTTATTCTTCCCTTTCTTTAATTTTTCAGCTTCTAACTTTTGGACGTCAACGTCTAGCCTCAAATGCATCTTCTCTTCTTCCAACCGCTCTATTTTCTTTTCGAGTTCTAAATTCCTCTTTTCAAAATCTTGTTTTATAATCTCCAACTCTGATGGGACTACTTGTAGGTACTCTTCCATTGGTCGAACACCCTCCAAGTCTAACTTCGAAATGTTGTCATTAATTCTCTTACTTCACCACTCACTGTACTCTAGAGTCGTCATCGAACTCACAGCTAGCCTTTTCATTCTATGAACCTAATTCCAAGCCTGAGAAATTTCTTTCACCTTTTTATTGTAATTTTCTCCTCGGTACAAGAACTCACATTGAGCTAAACCATGCGTTGCCGGCACAAACTGTCTTGAATTGTATTGCCTTAGGACCAGTAAAGGTGCATACCCAACGGCTCCCCGAATCCCTAGCAACGGAACCCAGTCAAAGCTTCCACAATGGTAGAAAATTTCATCAGGAATCAACCAAGGAGCTCTCCATTCCACATCATCCTCTTGAAGATTTTACAGAATTGCTATCCAATTTTCTTTTGATATGTCGTCCCTTTTTAGCGTACCCACTATCTCTTTTAACGGGGAGTAATGCCCAGAGAAAACCCGATACGAAACTTTGTCAACCTTCCAGAAATGAATATGGAACCAAGCTATCAACAATTGTGCACAACCTATAAATCTGCCTTCACCAGCTAGCCTACACGCGTTCAAAGATCTAAATGTCTCAGCCAAAATCGCAGGAACAGGCGTGACCCCTTTACCCAACCGATCAAAGAAATCTGAAACCGCTTCGTCAACGTGCCCCAATGCTCTAGGGAAAATCACTAACCCGTAGATACTCAAAGAAAACACATCGACCTTCTTTTTCCCATCAGGATGTGCTAGGATCAAGTCTCGTAAATTCTTCCATGGAATACATTTACACTCCCCTTTCTGCTTGATCCTGGCCTTGATCCACTGCTCGCCCATGCTAGTAATATTCATCAATTTCTTCCAAAATGCCGGGACATACGCGGCTCTAGAATATGCTTTATCCACCTGAAACCTTGGACAATACAGTAAAGCCGTATATTCCTCCACCGTAGGCACTAGATCTACTCTGCCAAAAGTGAAACAGCTATATGCAGGATTCCAATATTGAGCAAGGGCCCGAAACAATTGTTCATCCACCTTGATGTCAAGCAAATATGGCAAGTCTCCATAATTAGAGTAGACCAACTGCTTGTTCTCATCATTCCACTTATCCCATATTTCCCTTAGCTCCTGAAGGCTATTTTGCGTCACACTAATACGAGTGTAGTCCCACAGCTCTAACACATAATCCTTGGCTAGACTGTCTCCCTTTTCCAATTGCACTTTCTCTGACCATATACGGACAGTGGCATTGTCTTCCACTTTATCAAGAAAGTCGTTCTCCATGACAAACTTCCTAATTTAACAATCGAACTTGAATCGACACTCTTTCGAATATGAAATGGCATGCAAACATAGCAATAAAACACCATAAGTCAGTATAATATATAAACAAAATTTGCAACAAATACGAGAGAAACAAGCATTTATACGGGCAACCCTAGGGTTTGGGGAAGTTCTACCTAGGTTGGGTTCCTAGGCTATCTATATGCGGTTTGGTTCTAATAGTCAAGGTACCCGAACCAGCAGATTCCTCGATCTTCACCCATTATAGCCTCATACAAGCCGAGTTCGGTTCAGGAGAATATATTTCCCTATGGCTGCACGGAGATGAAAATCTCACGAAGACATAGGGACGGATGTATCCCGAAAGTGATTCACTATCCTGCATGGAGGTGAAAACCTCACGAAGGAGTAGCTTCTCACTCCCACTTAAAAAGGGTAAGACTAAACAGTCTTTATGCAATATGATGCCAAGGTATAAAAGTACAATTTACAATGACCATACAAATAAATGCAAAGAGAAGATCATAAAATTTTAAAAACCCAATTTTAATTTTTGACAATAAGACAAAACAATCAATTTTATGGCCTGACTCTCTTGGCATCCCCAGTAAAGTCGGCTAGCTGTCGAAACCAATTTTATTATTTGAAAAACAGGGATCGACCTTTAAAAATAAAGTGGGAGCCGCCACCGGTCTTTTATTAAGGTGTGATCGGTTCACCATTAAAATAAATTTTAGGTATTCGAGATTTGAAAAAACAGGTTCGGGAGTCGATTACTCATGAGTAAGGGTTAGCACCCTCGTGACGCCCAAAATCGGTACTGAATTGATTGTTTGATGTCTTAATGTCGAAACTTTGAAAAGATTTTTAAAAAATACAACCCTTTTTAATTTCAAATTTGAATAAACCAATTTGAGCAGTAAGATGTACTCGTTTTGCAGAGATAAGTTGTCACACTCAGTGAGTTAGGGTGTAACAATTCAATCTCTGAAATTAGATTTGTTCCCTTTTTTAGAAAATCATGTGATTTAAAAAGGAGATTCGATTATTTAAGTCAATCAAGAAATTTGAACCCAGTAAGTTAGGGTTTGATCTCTCGAAATTCTTAAACAACCGACATTACCTTTATTTTTTTTAAAATCGAGATAACAAAATGTCATATCTAGTAAGTTAGGATCTAACATTTTGAAATCTTAAGAATTTTATTTTAATAATTGAAGGTTTTTATTTTATTATAAAATGGGCGCTTGATTATCTAAGTTCATCGAGAAGAATCGAAGTCCAGTAAGTTAGGGCACGATTCTCTTGGGAATTTATGAACACCAAGCCCCTTTTTCAGGATCATGAAATAAAACAATTATGAAGCTTTAATAAAAAAAATCAATTCTTACAAAAGAACATGATTAAACAACGATACTTATAATGTAAAAGATAAATAACAATCCAAACTTAAACTAGAGGTAATTTAACAAATAATAGGCAAATACAAACATTGGCTCTAATTATATCATTCAAACATCCATATTAAAAATTAAGCAACCTATAAAATTATAATCAATTAAGCAGACAATAATAACGATAAGTAATATGAATGTTTGATTCAATTTGGTATTAGAACTAAGAAAACAAATAAAAGGTTTGAATGAATTTTAACGAAAGATTAAAAACTAAAGAAATAAATAAATAACGTAGCAAAATAAAAGTGAACAACTTGAAGTTAATATATACATTCTAATTTATATAAATAAAGCTTAGTAAAATTAATAGTATATACCTAATAATGATATATAAAATTTAAATAAATCAAGTAAAATAACAAATTTAAAAGGAATAAGGCTTTTATGCATAAGAAAATATCATTTGAAATTAATAATACATCATTATATGCATACGTACATAAACTACTAAAATACTATATATGCCTATATATATAAAACTATAAAGCAATATTTTTAAAAATTTTAAAGTTTATTACATATATATGCGTTCATGAACGAAAACAAACAAAAAGGTATGTATAAATCATATTAAGATGATATCTAAAACATAAAAGATTTATAACATTAAGTAACGAATTTATGGAAAAAAAATATTAAGATGAATTAATAGGGATTAAATTAGAAATAAAACAGAATTGAAGGGAAAATGTCAAAAATAGAATAACATGGCGAGTCAAACCGTGACGTGCGGATAACATGGGGACCAAATGGGAATTATTTTTCGTACTCCAAAATGCAACGTCTTTGCACGGACCGAAATGACGCCATATCAGAACGCAGGGCAAAAAAAATAAAAATAAAAAGGACCGATATAGAAATGTGCAAGGATAGAAGGGCCCTTTTGCGCAATATACCCAAATGCTAGAACACACACGAATCCTCCCCGGATCGGGTCACCGCGCAGGTCAGAGGCTTCTAAACAGCGTCGTTTTTCAATGCGCGTACGGAGGCTCGCTTTAGTGGTGCGTGCGTGAGGCTGAGGGGAGCGTGCTGGCTACGACGCTGAAAAAACTGGAAACCATAGGGGTTTTCCGTTTCTAATTTTTCTTGTTGGGCTGCCTCGTGATTGGGCCAAGGTCTAGGCAAAGTGGGTTTAAATTTTAGTAGGCCTTAATGGGTTAATAACTTGTATTGGACTGTTTTTATTGGACTTTTAATTTTTAATTTTATTTATTTTATTCATTTTTTTATTTGATTTATTTCACTAACGGGTCGAGGCAGATTGGGCCTATTACAATGTTTATCATAACAACAAAATTAAAAGGGTAGGGAATAAGAATCAAATCTGGTGTTCTCTCTGTGGCTTGACTAGTTTGCTCCACTCCTCCTTCGCTTGTTCTTGTCGAACCGAGGCTTCTACAAACACTTGAATGCTGCTCCAAATGGTGGATGAATGACTCTTTTTCAAGAGGTGAAATCAGCAAGGGAATGAAGAATAATGGAAGGGAAATAAAGAGAGAAAAATGAGAGAGAAGTGAAGAGATGAGAAGAGTTGAAATATGTTTGAAGTGAGCAACCAAGGGGGGTATCTATAGGTTAATATGGCTGACAAAATTAGCAAAACTCAGCAGCCATAGAGTCCCCCTATGGCCAGCCGCACATGTGGCAAGTTTTAAGTTTTCAAACTTGCTATATTAAGGTAAGGGCAAATCTAGAAAGGCACAAATAGGGGAGGGTTTGAATGCAATTTGAAGAAGTCTTTAAGGGCCATTTTGCAAGCCAAATAATCAGTCAAGCAAGCTGATTGGGCCAGCATGTGGGACGATATTCGGTAGTGCTCGATTGGTTCGGTTTTCTTTGTTCAACTTAACTAGATCCTTTTTCATAATTAATTCTTAATAATTTATTTAACCCAAATTAAATTGGATTAAAATTAAAATTAATTATATTATGAATTAATACACATAATTTAGATTATCTTATGCTGAAAATTTATTTCCCCTTGATGCTTCAAATTTGCTACTCGGTTTTGTCGGGCCGTTTTTTGCCCTTTGTGCAAATATATCGAAAATAATCAAAATTAATCAAAATTAATTATAAAATTAATTAAAATTCAAAATTTTAATAATTTAAGTACAAAATAATTATTTTATAATAATTACATATTTTTCGACAAGAATTTTACCGAAACTGCATGAATTTGAGTTAAGAAGGGTATAAAAAAGTGTGTATATTTTCGTGTTTCCAAGGTGGTAATCTATAACACAATCATAATATTTCAAAAGCTCGACCCAACGACGTTGTATTAAATTTAACTGCGTTTGAGTTAGGAGGTATTTAAGACATTTATGATTAGTAAAAATATGACACTTTTCACCATACAGGTAGTGTCTCTAAATTTTTAGAGCAAAAACCACAGTAGCTAGCTCCAAATCGTGTGTCAGATAATTTCATTCATGAGATTTTAAATATCGGGACGCTTGCACAATTACCTTACCTTCTTGCATCAAAACGCAGCCTAACCCACTCAACGAGACATCGCTATAAACCATAAAATCCTTTCTTGATTCTGGTAAAGTTAAAACTAGTGCTTCAGTAAACATCTGTTTCAGTTTCTCAAAGCTTTATTGGCATTGCTCGCTCCAAAAAAATTGTACGTTTTTTTGCAACAGCGTTCTTATTAGCAAAGCTATTTTTGAAAATCCACTAACGAATCTTCAGTAGTAACCAGCTAAGCCAATGAAACTACAGATTTCTAACACATTTTTCAGTGTTTTCCACTAAATAATTGCTTCAATATTTTTCAGATCCACTCGAATTCTATCAGCTGATATCACATGCCCAAAAAATACCACTTCAGTTAACCAGAATTCACATTTACTGAAATTCCTGTAAAATTGATTTTCTCGCAAAATTTGCAAAACAATACGCAAATGTTGTTCATGCTGAACTTTCGATTTTGACCAAATCAAAATATCGTCAATAAAAACTACCACAAACTGATCAAGGTAAGGTTGGAAAATGTGGTTCATGAGATCCATGAATGTCGCAGGAGCATTCGTTAATCCGAAGGGATCACTAAAAATTCGTAGTGGCCATAACACGTACGGAAGGTAGTTTGCAGTACGTCACTATCTTTTACTTTCAACTAATAGTAACCCGATCTTAAATAAATCTTAGAAAAGACTGAAGCCCCCTTCAGTTGATCGAACAAGTCATCGATACGAGGAAAAGGGTATTGGTTCTTAATTGTCAACTTATTCAATTGTTGATAGTCAATACAAAGTCGCACCGACCCATCTTTCTTTTTAACGAACAGAACTGGAGCTCCCAAGGAACGTATAAAGTTGTGGTCCAGTAAGTCTTGTAGTTGAATTTTCAATTCTTTCATTTTAGCTGGTGCAATACGATAAGGGGGTATCGATACTGGATATGTACCTGGGAACACTTCAATTGCAAACTCAACCTCTCGATCAGGTGGCAATCCTGACAATTACTCAGAAAACACATCAGAGAATTCATAAACAGTTTGAATATTACTGATTTCACTATTCCCATTTTTTAAATTTATAACATAAGCTAGAAAAGCTTCACAACCCTATTTCAACAACTTATTAACTTGAATCGATGAGTTAACCTGATTTGAACCACTCGTTTTAACATAATTAACTTCTATAATCTCACTAATCAAATCTTGAACCAAAAGTTTTTCTTCCAGTAGTCTAGAACTACCCCGTGCTCAGTTAACCTACCTAGAATCACATTAAAATCACCAAAAGGCATAATTAATAAATCCACTGGAAAGGTAAAATTTTGAATTTTCAATGGACATTGCTTACAAACTTGATTGACTAACACTGTTTGGCCCAATGGACTTGACACAAACATAGCTACTCTTGACATTTCAGATTTCATTTTCCACATCTTAACCATATCAGTATTGACATACGATGAGAAAAACTAGGATCTATTAAAGTATAGACAGGATTGGAGAATAACAGGAAACATACCTGCTACAACATTAGTAGCATCTCCCTCATCACGTGTTCGCACCACGTAAGCACAAGCCAGTGCGCTGGCCTCAGGCTGATCAGCAACTATTTCATTTCTTTTTCTTGATCCACCCTTCAAAATTGATCCACCTTTACTCGTCCCTCGACCCCTAACTGTGGAGGCGACTTTCTATGAATCGTTAGGTGTATCATTTTCGTTCTTCGGACACTCTCTAGCAAAATGCTCCAATGATCCAAAACGGAAACAACCTTTTGTCAATATCTAGCATTTTCCCCAGTGCTTCTTACCACAATGCTCTCAGGTCGACATTTCAGAACTTTTATTCGGCCCTTTTACACTATCAACAGAAACTGTCAGTTGACAGTCTTGCATTCTATTCGATGTCGTCGATCTTGCAACTGACTTCCTAAAATCCCAAGACCCTTTACTTTTCTTTAGTACTAAACATGAATCAAGAGTCCAAAAATAGTTTTCTGTAACCCAAGAAAGTTCAAATTTCTTGCTTAATCCTAGATATTATTCCACCATTTTTGCTCACTTAGATAAATCCGCAAACTCTTTAATCTTCAATGCAACTAACTGAGTTCTAATTTCACCTCACATTCCACGTAAAAATCTCTTACAACTTGCTTTTTCAGTAGGAATGAGTTCCATAGCATACTTTCTGAGTTGCATATATTCTCGTCCATAATCCACCGCAGATAAATCTCCTTACTTCAACAAAATAAATTCTTTTTTTCTATCCTCGAGATATAATTCCCCAACATATTTCTTTTGAAACTCTACTTGAAAAAATTTCTAATCTATAGCTTTTGTAGGAACGTGTCGTGTAATAATTTGCCACCAAGTTAGGCTTCACCTTGCAATAACGAAACAACACAAATGACACTTTCTCGGGAATTACATTCAAGTTGTTGAAGAACCCTAGCCGTAGATTCCAACCATAACTCAGCTGTTGACGGGTCAACTCATTTTAACCCAACAAATTTTGTAGCACCATATCTCCTCAATTCCTTAATATGAGCTCGTTTCACTGTAGGTGCGGGTAGTGCCAGAGGAGTAGCTCCCGCTACCCTCTGAAGAGCTTCTGCCTCTATTAGTATTTAGTTGTCGAATACCATCAGCATGAACACTCGGTGTTACAGATTCAAATTCATCAAATCCCCAGTAGATTCATCACCAATATGAATTTCTTGGTCAACTACGTTATTAGTATCACCTGACATCTTTTAACTTGTAAAATAAGAATAATATTAATCAGCATCAAATCCCAACTCAAATTCAATTCAACTTTGGCATGTACCTCTAGACTCAATTTTCAGCTCGATTTAGTCCAAGAATCAGCTAAACATGTAGTTCTGATACCACTAAATGTAACACCCTTAACCCGTCTCCGTTGCTAGATTGGGGTCACAGAGTATTACGATAATAATTTAAAATTTTAACATTTCCTTTTTAACAAAAATATTCAAACATAATGATAATAAATCAAATCACATACCAATAATAACTAAGCGTACTCATACAGACCTTAAAACGAGTTTACAAGGCCCTAAAAATAAATTGTAAACACTCTAAGGTCAATTCGATACAAAATGGGAAAGGATGGGAAAATTTTTTAAATTTTGGAAACAGGAGACACATGGCTGTGTGGCCAATCCGTGTGTCACAACCTAGATCGTGTGGATATTTGAAGTCCAGACACATAGCCATGTCCCAACCTGTGAATCCGTCAGTGTAACTCACTATTTTAAGACACATGGCCGTGTCGCTGACCGTGTGAAACTTGCTCCTAAAGTTAATAAGACACATGACCGTATGGATAGACCATATGGGTCACACGACTGTGTAGCAGCCCGTGTCCCAAGCCATGTTAACCTAAATGTACCTTAAAACTCAAGGTTACCAATTTGTGATTTCTTGGACACTAAGCAACCAAATCATCAACCATTAAAATTATTCGAAACACATTTAAACATGCTCAAAACATGCTAAAACAACCATCTTAAGTGTCTAACCAATGTGCCCTCATTAACACCACATTTTAAACATCCAACACAAACCAACAATTCATTCATCCATCTTCCAACCAATATGCCATTCATAGGCACCTCAAACAAAGTTCAATTATTCAACTAAGTTGGATAAGTAGATCCATCACTCAAACCAATTACTCACATTCAACATCAACCAAATGAAAAATTATATATATACTTTCTTCTAGTACTAACTCAAATACATCATTAATATAATACCAAAGTGAGCAATTTACTAGAACAATCACCAAGTGAAAGCATTTACACGAACAACTTCAAGCATTTAGATACAACTATGTTCTAAGTTACACATCATTCATAACTTATAGGACTACATTCATTAGAATTCACTAAAAACAAAATATCATTATTTCAAAATTGACCTTTTAAGTACATGCCAAGACTCGAAAAGAAAATACATCACCAACAGTAAGTAACCCATGTTCTCAAAGGATCCCCTTTACAACTATTAAACAAAAGTTTACATTTCATAATATGTAAGTCATCTCTATAAAGTAACCATAATTCCTATTAAACATATTTATAACATCATTTATATACAAATATCCTCTCATGAATTATCATACCTTACCGAAATGTATAATCCACTAAATGACATCCGATGTCTAACGGTTAGATCGTACATAAGGTTTTGCGCCCAGCGCTTGTTGTTTAACTCGACAAGATCATTTTTGTGTCTAGGACTAGTTGAACAAGTCGACAAATTGTGTCCAGCGCTAGTTAGATAACTGATGATAGTTGTGCCCATCACTAGTCAAACAAGTCGACAAATTATTGTGCCCAGCGCTGGTTTGATAACCTATGATAGTTGTGCCCGACACTAGTTGAACGAGTCAACAAATTATTGTGTCCAACGCTAGTCGGATAACTGACGATAGTTGTGCTCACCAAGAATTAAATCCTCAAAACCATATTCTATAATTTAATCAACCACAACAATAATAATGAAAATATTTTTGATCTAATTCATATACATTCAAATCTTATTCCATAGTATTCCATCTAAAAGAATTAACCAATTATATTAATGGATATAATTTGATATCAAATATGACTAAATTAATTAAATTAAATAAAGAGTTCGAGTCAAGGACTACGAACTTACCATATTGTGAGGGCTATTAAGGTCGATGACGATTACTCGAAAACATTCTCCTTTCCATGATTACCAACCGATCCTTTCGTTTCTCGATCTAAAATTTACAACATAATTAATTTAATTTATTTACTCACCAAGAAACATTTACTAAAACCATTAACCCTTTAACCACATTTCACATATTTACACTCGACATTAACCTTCAATACAATTTAATCCTCAATTCCAAAACATGCTATTTAGTTACAATCAAACAAATCCCATGTTAACTGGTTTTCCTCAAAGTCCAAAAAAATTCATACTTTCAATCAATTCACAATATAATCCTAGAATTTACCATTTTCATAAATAAGTCCCTAAACTTTAAAATCCATCAAAATAACACCAAGAACTTGAAATTTTCTACAATGGAAACTTCCACAATCATCATAAATTCTAAAAATTCCAACATGGGTAAGCTAGTTCATGATCTTAAAGTTCCAAATATATAAAATTTAAGTAAAAATGATCAAAATATACTAACCAAATTAACTTGAAACTTTCAGCCCTAGGCTGTGTGTTTCTCTTCTCTTCCCAAGCTTTTCTTGTTTCGAAATTGAAACAAATTGAAAATGAATTTTTAAGCTTCTCTTCCCATCCACCATCTGTTATTCATCTTTATTTTATTTTATTTTATTTATAGTAGTTTAATATAATATTTATATTATAGTTAACATAAACATAATATATATTACATACATATAAATATGATATGACCGTCCACTTAATTAAACAATAAGGGTATAATTGTTTTTTCAAGTCCTTTAATTATAAATTAGTTTATAGTTTAATAACTATTATACTTTTTTCACTTAAGCAATTAAGTCCCTGTATCTTAATTTAAGTTCTAATTCAATGAAATCACCTAACCGATATTTACCACTAATGAATGTCACGACATTGGGATCGTTCTTCAAATTCCATGGCCTAAAATGGTGTCTTGCACACTCAATTAACCCATTGGTTTCTCCCTAAGCCTTGATTGGCCTAGCAGGTCATTAAAACACCTAACAATGTGTAAAGACACTTATTCTATTGAAATCGAGCATAAAATGCTAAAACTAGAAATTAATAGTAATGTAATCAAATTACTCGAAAACAAGCTTATTAACTACAATAAAGAACCTAATTACTTTTTGCTTGTTTGCAAGGAAACAAAACAAACATGCAAGGAAAAAGAAATAAGGAAAATAGAAGTGTACTTGAGCATGCTTCATACAAGTAATTAATTCAGAACATCATAAATAGGAGAGTTCGGTTAAACATGTCATTCTAGAAAGATATATGAATGACTCATGGTTTTCAACATTAAGTAGGTTAGTTCATTGGGTTAGAAAGGAAACAAGTTAAAGATTGTTAAATGTATGCTTTCATCGAGTTAACTACACAAGTACTACATTAAAGTTCGAAGAACACAGGCAATAGGCACCACAATTATAACAACACCACATTTACCAAAACATGTGAACATTACCTATTTCCATGAATAAAGACTTCATTCTATTATGTGCCTAATACCATCATAATTGACCATTTCCAAGGCAACATCTTACATTAAAATGACATGCACTACAATTCACAAAAGTGACCAAAAGGTCTTACCTAAACAAGCATTCTTAACATCAAGATACTAACATACTAAAATACCATTTACATATTCACGAAACACTACTACAAACATCCTATACAACTATCTATAAACCAAAGATTCAAACCAATTGATACCCCCTAGGTACATGCCAAAAACACAAAAAGGAACATCACCAACGTCAAGTATGGGATTCTTGTAGGAGTCTGAGTCCAATTATACAATATGCCTAACCTGTAAACATGAGAACCTATTCACATTAATTAGATTTCACTTATTTGAATAACCTCAAATATATCTAAAACATTTGAACTTATTTTTATAACATTAATAATCTAATTCAAGAAATATAACATATCTTCCAATGAATACATAAACACATAAGTAAATATAATCCTTCCTTAATAATATCTGCAACAACCTTCTTCAATGGTTCATATAACCTGGTGGTATAGTCCAATTAATACACGACACTCGGTGCCTAGCGGAATAATCGCGAAAGAGTTTGTGCCCAGCGCTAGGCGAATGAACCGACAAATGTGTGCCAAGAACTAGTCAATTAAATTGACGGATGTTGCACCCAGCACTAGTCAGATAAACCGGCGAATACATAATGAACCCAGCTCTAGTTGGATATACCAACGGGATTCGCGCCCAGTGCTAGTCGAATGAATCGAAAAATTAAATAATGAGGCCAGCTCTAGTTGGATTAACCAACAAATTGTTATTATTTCACTACACAATTTCCTCATTCATTGAATATCATCTTCATTCAAATATAAACATAATATTGCATATCAAGTATTTAAATAACATCTATTAACAATTAAATAAGCAGATAAAAGGTTAAATTCAAGATTATGAACTTATAGAATTACGGAAGATACTAAAATCGAAAACAATCACTCGATAGCCTTTTCCTTTCGTGATTAGCAATTGATCCATTCGATTTTTATCTAAAGACAATAATTTAAATTTAATAATCCAACCACCAAGAATATTTATACTCAAACATTAACCCCTATGAACAAATTTCACATCTTTGCATTCAACAAATATAAACTATTTTCCAGCATTCATTTAACTACTAAAATCACAATTTAAACCATGTTATTTTGAATTTACAAAATTTAAGTCCTTAAAATTATTATCAACAAAAATCACCACACAATTTGACCAAATTAGCCTACAAGACTTATACTTTAATCATCACCTCAAGAACTTTTAACATTCAACAAAATAACACCAAACCTTTAAATTTCTCATCCATTGTAACTTCCATAATTTTCATTCACTCTCAAAATTTCAACATGGAAACTAACTCATAACATTAAAACATAGAAAACATAAATTTCATGCAAAAATAACCAAATTTCACTTACCAATTTAAGCATGCGTTATAGCTTCTTGGCCGAACAACCCCTTCTTCCCTTTCCTTATGGTTTCGAAAAGAAGAAAAAAAAATAAAGAAAACTATTGCTTAATTTTCTTCTCCCCACTAACTATATCTCTCATCTATTTTTATTAATAAAATATAACTTTTCATATTAATTTTTAACTTAACTAATATTCTAACACAACACAGATGTAAAATACTAATAACATAGATTAAAACCGTCCACCATCATACATTAATATAATTAATGGCTTATTTACTTAATAAGTCCCTTGATATTGATCCTCCTTATAATTTAATTTAAATTCTTATTTTATCACTTATTTGATTTAATTCCCTACTTTAATCAAACACTTAATACTTAGAATTATCTAACTATCATACAATTCCTCCTAAGGCAAATTCTAAAAAGTATTTAATGAAATTAATTATAAACTCAATTCACAGAAACGGGATCCCTGAAGTACGTTACCTTACACTTCTGACTTTTAGATAGTTACAATATATGTAACAAAAACAAAACAAAGAAGGAACAACAAAAGAAAAATGTAAAAGAAAAAGAAATAGAAACAAGGAGCAAAACGTGGGAATTAGGGAGAATAGAATAGAAAGAGAAATAAAATAATAATAAATAAAATAAAATAAAAACAAAAGGCAAAAGGCAAAAGTGGGGAGTGTGGTAGAGTAACGTGAGAAGGTGAAAGATACTTTTGGAAACCAATTTTTTTTCAAAATTTAAAAATAAAATATAATATAATAAAAAAATTCTAATTTATCATATTTTTCCTTAAAATATAAATTTAACTAATTTTTGAAAAATAAACGGCACAGTAAATAGGAGCAAAAATATTTTCGTTTCACACGCACTAGGATTTGAATACAACACCAAAAATAATTTGAAGTCTTAACACTAAACTAACAAGCTCATTCTTATTAACAATTGAGCAAAAATTAAATATAAATAAGATATGCTGAGATAGAAATAAGAACAAAAATAGCAAAATAAATAAAATAATAATAATTTAAACACAAGACCTCAAACATATATCCAAAGCACTTATCCACTAAAACAAATCAATTTACTTGATAACACTTCCACAATCATAACTAAAAATCAGGACGTGACCAGTCTTGGTTTCACTAACTCAATTTCTTCTAACCCGGTTTTTGGGTTATGACAAGAATTTTCATATATTATAATATTAATTATGTTACTTTCAAAAAAATAGAATTAATTTATAACATTCATATTGTATAAGGGTTTAGTATTTGGTACACTAACAATGTAAATTTTTTATTCTACTAGTAGTTTTAAAAATTGTCATGTCTCTTTTTAAAATATATTTTACTACACCCTATAGGACACTTGTCAATCTCTTAACCCTACTTATGGAATCTAAAACTCCACTAACAATATATCAAATATTATTTCATTATATAATCATAAATATTACATATTAAATGTACTTTTAGTTATGTTATATAAAATATCTTTATTTTAACAAAATATATATAATATTTGAATCCAAGCTCAATTCATATTTTAAATAATTTTATTTTACCTAAAACCTAGGGAGCATAATTTTATTTTCAAACCATCTCAATTTTAGACCATTTTTAAGTTGGTTTGACCATCTAAATTATATTAAAATATTAAAATATATAATAAAAATATATTTAATAGTTAGAAGAATTAGTTGAAATGTATGGACAGATGTGAGGAACGTGGTGCAGTCCTTATATAGGGTAGAAATGAGGTTTTAAATGATGAAGCGGTAAGTGAAATCTGTAATTCTTAATGAGTAGGTTTATTTGTTGAAATTCGAATGTTGGTTTAAATTTGTGTGAGGGTTTAAAATATTAAGTTTAAAAATTAACTTGAAAAGATTAAGTCTACTTACCTGAACATTTAAGGTCTGAACTCAATTTAGTTTGACCTGTTCCTAAGTTAGTAATATTTTATGTTATGTTATTTTAATATATTATGTAATTTATAATACATAAAATTAAATTTATAGTAGTATTATATAAACATTATAAATTATTAAGGTGACTATATATAAAATTATTAAATATTTAATTAAAATTAATATAAATATTTATTTAATTTTAAAAAATAATATAAGTAAACCTAAAATGGGGTTCCATTAACCATTTATAAATATGAATGGATTGGACAAAATTTTAAACTCATATTTTAAATTAGATCAAGTTTGAATAAACATAAAAAATATATATTAATAACATGTACTCAACCCGCACTCAACTCTGCCCATAAACATTTGTAGTGAAAACCAACAGAAATGTGGAGGATAGGATAGAGAGGTAGAAGAGTGGAGGCTAGAATTAGATGGATGCACCAAAGTCACGTGCCACCCAGTCTTAACAACTAGCCAGGTGGACTTGGCTCTGCTCAACCACGTGACTCTCAACTACCCTCTCCCAAGCTCCTATATCTTATTTATAGGCCCAAACTCTGGACTGTCAACAACACCTTCGGTTCCTTTTTACCATTCATAGCATAGCAGCTTAGTCCAACTCCACACCCACAACCATTGGCTGTTTCTGATCATCCGAAAAAGAATGGTGACCGTGGAAGAAGTTCGTAAGGCTCAACGTGCCCAAGGCCCTGCCACCGTGTTGGCCATCGGCACATCAACCCCGCCTAATTGTGTTGATCAGAGCACATACCCTGACTACTATTTCCGTATCACAAATAGTGAGCACAAGACCGAGTTGAAAGAGAAGTTCAAGCGCATGTGTAAGTTTTTTACTTTGATCTAAAAGTTAAATTACCTTATATACAAACTTAATGTGATTTTGTGTTTCATACATGATTCGGCCATGAAAATAAAAGAGGGGAAAGATAGATGTGCATGGTTCATATCATTTTCATGCAAATGCTTTAATGGAAAAAAAGTTAGCTACGTATATAGTATGACTTGAAAATAGATTAAAGTTCTTTTCTGGTTCCAAGAAAACTAGATTGAAGTTTGTTAGGTTGCACATTTATTTAAATCATATAACCCCACAGACTTAATTTGTCTCAAACCTTAGTTTCACGTTTTCTACCTACAGAAGTTTGAAATTTATACTAGTGAATTAATAAGTTTTTTTTTCCAAATATTAGTAAGTTGTTAGATGTTCTAGTTTATAATTTTTTTAATTTTTTTTACAATACTATATATTTATTATTTTTATGATTTCAAATATTATATGGTTGATTGAGTGTTAGTTTGATTGGCATTGACATTATTGCCAATGCAAAAAGATGTAGATTCGAGCGCATTAAAATGCGTTTATCCTCATATTTAAATATTGGAAAGGATTATGGATAGTTCCAAGTATTATACCAAAGAATATAAATATTAATTGTTTGAACCAATAATAAATGTTAATTTGAAATTATTTTGTCTTTCATATTTTATATTATAGTATTTTTATGAAATTTTAATTTATAACTATAATTTTTAAAAATAATTTTATCATTTCAATTATAATTTTTAAATTTTTTTATAAATATACTTTTAAATAAATTTTTTATTCAAATTATAAATCTGCATAGTCTAATATTTATAATATTTTTTTAAAATAAATATATTTGTCAGACAAACTATTAAATAAACTATTAGAAGAGAATCTTATAAAGGTCCTAAGACTCCATTATTTCCGCCCATGACCCACCTAAAAGTTTCCGACGATTGAAGCTTTTATGAGACAGAGAATTTGAAGGGGGGACCTAAACTGATATTTTCCATATCTAGTGAAGTTGGATAAAAAATCAGTTAAAAGACTCTTATATGCTAAGTTGGGAGAATTAAAAGTAAGTTTATTGTGTTTGATTATTTAGGTGAAAAATCGATGATCAAGAAGCGATACATGTACCTTACAGAAGAGATTTTGAATGAGAATCCCAATGTATGTGAATACATGGCTCCTTCACTGGATGCTAGGCAAGATATGGTGGTAGTTGAGGTGCCAAAGCTAGGCAAAGAAGCAGCCACCAAGGCCATTAAGGAGTGGGGCCAGCCCAAGTCCAAGATCACCCACCTTGTCTTTTGCACCACTAGTGGTGTGGACATGCCTGGGGCTGACTACCAGCTCACCAAGCTTTTGGGCCTCCGCCCCTCCGTTAAGCGCCTCATGATGTACCAACAAGGTTGCTTCGCAGGGGGGACGGTGCTCCGAGTGGCTAAGGACTTAGCTGAGAACAACAAAGGTGCTCGTGTACTTGTTGTGTGCTCGGAGATTACTGCTGTTACCTTCCGTGGACCTAGTGACACTCACCTAGACAGTCTAGTGGGCCAAGCATTGTTTGGTGATGGTGCCGCAGCTGTTATAATCGGGGCAGACCCCATGCCCGAAATCGAGAAGCCCATGTTTGAACTAGTCTCAGTAGCCCAAACGATCTTGCCAGATAGTGATGGTGCAATTGATGGTCACCTTCGTGAAGTTGGGCTTACATTTCACCTTCTTAAGGATGTTCCGGGGCTTATTTCGAAGAATATAGAGAAGAGCCTGGTAGAAGCATTTCAACCATTGGGCATATCCGATTGGAACTCCCTTTTTTGGATTGCTCATCCAGGTGGTCCAGCAATATTGGACCAGGTAGAAGCCAAGTTAGCACTGAAGCCAGAGAAGCTACGAGCCACAAGGCACGTTCTTTCAGAGTATGGTAACATGTCAAGTGCTTGTGTTTTATTCATTTTGGATGAGATGAGGAAGAAATCAAGGGAAGATGGACTTCAGACCACAGGAGAAGGACTGGAGTGGGGAGTGCTCTTTGGGTTCGGACCTGGCCTCACTGTTGAGACTGTTGTGCTCCATAGTGTTGCTGCTTAAAGTTAAACAAACATGCCTTTTAAGTAATTGGTCGTGCTCCACCTGGCTTGCAGTTTTATCTTCTTCTTTTTTCCTTTTTTAGATTATTTAAATCCTATGAATTTGTGTGTTTATTGTTAAAGACTAGAAGACTTTGCTGGTGTGGGCGGGAAGCTTAACGCCTATTCAATTCATGTACCAACTTATATTAAATTTATGGCAATAATAAGTTCCTTTGCAAACTATTCTACCAAAAACAAAATTAGCTTCTGTTAATATCACAGTCTATTAATCTATCTATACTTACTATTAAATAAAAAAAATCTCCTATGGATCCTTATGCTAACAGTTGTATTATTTTCCCATAAAATGTTTTTAATATTTTTTTTTACACGTGAATTATTATTCCTACTAAGTCCTCTCCTTTGTTAGCATAAGCTACAAAGTAGGGAAGCCAACTAGATGCTACACTTGTCCTAAATTTTGGGTGGGCTATATTTATTGTTTTGGGCTAACATGATTAGGTTGTTAGATGATTCTTGAGCTAATTTTTGCCAATGTATTTATTGAGTTTGGGGTAAAAACTCAAACTTGCTATAAAATATAAAACATAGTAAGCAACAGAATTAGAAAATAGGATAACAAAAGAAAAGTATGTATTCATCAATAGGGATATTTATAATACTTCTTTAAAATCAATATTTATGTATATAAGAAATATGAATGATCTAAAATTTTATTCCTATTAAATATTAGTGTCTTAAAGTACATCAAATTTTTATATGGACATCCACTTTATAATAATAAAATATTCATCATCCTCTCCTCAAGGGAGAGCATCTATTAATAGATAATGTACCTTGTTAAAATTTTAATAAGATAAAAACTTTGTGGGAAAAATTCTTAATGAAGGAAAAATAATACACATATCTATAATACACATAACATGTTGCCTCATTAAAATCTTACCAAAAAACCTAATGAGACAACATTGATTAAAGGAAAAAAGGTACAATGTGTATTTACTTCCTTTCATATCAATATCACATAATTTCTCTAAATCTACATATTTCAATCTTAAATACTAGTTTTTCATATGATCATTTGAACAAATTTGATAAGCATTTATATTCTCATAACGTGCTAGACTTAGGACCTAGCAAGCTAGACATAGAAAACTAATGGAGTAGATTCACCACTAACCATGTGAGCTAGGCCGGTTAACTACCTATCGATCGAAATCTCAAGACTAATCCTAAGATAAATCTAAGGAATTAATCTTAAAACTACAATTCGGTATCATAACCAAATCTAAGTTTGGAAGTACAGTTACATATAGAGAAGGTTAAAACAACCTACATTACCTTCTAAAGATAATCTTACATGCTTTGGTATATACGGTTTCCAAAACTAAATTCCTATCTTTCACTCCAATCTAAACAATCTACTCTAAAGCATTCCTAAAATCTAGTTAAACTCAAATGTTTAAGTTTAAAACTTAAATCTAATTAAACATAAAATTCTAAACCTAGTTGCAAACTTAAATCTAATTAAACATAAAATTCTAAACCTAGTTGCACCTTATTTGTCAATGTAACGCCCAAACAATCCCTTATATTTATTTTCGTATGTTTGTGACACAATTGATTGTCTGCTTTAGTGGTTAAGTGCCTTGGGTGTGTTTGAGAAGTCTTAGGTTCAAGCTTTGACTTGAGTAGAATTTTGTGCTTTTATTTAAATATAGCATTTCTCTTGTTCAGTAGGCTTTTGATTAAAAGTGGGTAAAATATGATAGAATGAGATTGCTGGTCTGGTGGTTAAGTGGAGTGGCAAAGTCTTGGAGGTCTTGAGTTTGAGTCTTGGTGTGTTCAAGGGAGTGTTTTATTTAGGTATTTTGGTCCAGCCAAAATTCTGAAGTGTTTGAATGAGGGTTGGTTTCGATTGTTGAGGGAATTATGGTGGGTTAGTAGTGAGGATTTTGAGGAGAAGTTTTAGGGATATGATGAGAGTTGGTACCGAATTTGAATATCTTTTTTTTCCTCTTCTCTCAAAATTTCGGCTTGGGATTAGCTTTCTCTCCATTTTCTCTTAGACTTGTTTTTTTTTGCCGAATTATTTACTCCCCAAACTCCTCCATTTGCCGCCGGTTGCTTTCCCAAACACCACCCTTGTGCTTCCGATTTTTTATTTCCTCTCCCTACCAATTCGTTTTCTTTCGTTAGTTTACTCGCATCATTTTCTCTCTTTTCCCCTAAAACCTTTCCCGAATTCTTGTTCTTTCTTCACTCTTAATTTGCGGTTTCTCTTTGAGAAGGGAAAATTGGCGTTGGTTCTTCTCTGTTTTCCCTTGGCCAAATACTTGACTCCCCCTCATTCTCCATTTTCTGTAGACTTCTCCCTTAAGTTGATATTCCAGTTTAACATGGGCTGCATTCGGTTTGTAAGTCTTTTGGTAAAGGGGAGAAGTTATGCCTCAAATATTTTGGAGAAGTTTTATTTGCTAATATTATTAAGTTCCTAACACTCCGTGGTGTCAAATTGTGTTTTGGCAAAAAAAATTGCAACAAACTTGGTCTACTTTCGGAATCGTAGGCTACATCTTTTGGAGCGATAAGGGTAAGTAACATAATTAGAGTTTGATTATTGTTGGTTTAATGGTATTACTTTTAAGCGTGACTGATTTTGGACATGGAATTGTCATTGATTAGGTGTTTTTTTGTCTCAGAATCGTGTGCATGCCAAAAACCATACCAAGTGTGTAATCACATCACTAAAAATGCTAGTCGGTAAAAAAACTAAAAAAATAGGACTGACGACGCTACACGAGCGTGGGACCGCTCGTGTGGTAGGCTGTATGGTTGAACATGGGCGTGTAATCAATGAGGCTAGCCATGTACGATTCATGGGATGGGCTGAATTGGGTCGTGTGAGCCACACGGGAGAACCACACGAGCGTGTGGAAATATTGGGGCTAGGCCGTGTGAACCACATGGCCAAGACCATTTTAAGCTGTGTGGGCCCACATGGGTATGCAACATGGGTCGTGGGCCCATTTTTACTGTTTGACTGCTAAGGTTGCATGGGTCGCTCGAGCCGACTGTGGACCTACTGTAGGGTTGGTAAGCTTACCTAAACCCCTAATTGACTGAAACGACTGTATGACTGATACGATTATACATGTTATTAAGCATGATGATGTCCCACTGGTTTGATACTGTATGCCCTGAATTTATGCATGATATTATGTTTTAGCATGTCATATATGTATATTGCATTGTATTAGGGTGGGGTTATATTGTTCGGAGGAAGTGTACTGAAAGGCATCGAGCCTAAATTACTGCAGCTCAGCTGCAAACTACTGTTTAGTGCTACATTCAGTGCTACTTGGAGTGTAGGGATAAGTGGGTTGATTATATCCCCACATGGAGTGTAGGGTTGGATGGAGTTGGAGTGTAGAGGCTGGCTGGGTAGGATTTAATACTGTATATTTGTTACTGTACTGAGTATTGATACTGTTATGGGCCAAGGCCCAAATACATGACTACTTCTGTATTGTAATGGGCTAAGGCCATAACTGAAACTGTTATCGAAATGAGCTTAGGCCCAGACTATTATTGCAAACTATCTGCTTGTTTATGCGAGGATTACACACTGAGTTTTCATAAACTCACCCTTCTGATTTATCTGCTTAGGTAATCCCCAGACTTAGGAGGATCAGAGTGGTAGAGGACTTAGCTGTGGCTATACGACTCCTTTTTACTGTTTTGTATTTAATTAGGTTTATTTTTTAAAAGCTTTATTTGGGGTATTTTTCTGTAATAATAATTGCTATAAGTTTTTGCTTAAATTTTGGATTTTATACTGCTTTGTGTTTTATATCTGCTAGAGATAGATAAAACACGGGTTTTTAAAAGAAATGCATGTGTTTTAGCAAAACACCCACAAGGACACAAACTATTTTAAAAAGCTTCCGCAACATATAACATTTTTCAAACTAACGACTGTATAAAAATCACTATTTTAGGACTAATAAAAGGTAACGACGAGATCTAAACGAAAAATGTTTTAGGCAAAGTTACGGTTTTTCAACACGAGCATCGATTTTCAAACACAATGTCATGTGACATCGCCAGATTCGGCCATAACGTTTAGGGCGGGTTTGGGGTGTTACATTTAGTGGTATTAGAGCTAAGTTGCAAAACTCGACTGTGGATTTGAGTTTTAAAATTTGGTTTTTAAAGTACTGATCTCTGAATGATTTGAAACATTTTTATTGAATGTGTGGTACACCGAGTCTCCAGTGCCGATCTTGTAAGTTCTCTGAAGCCTTTATGTGTTTTAAACTGAAATTAACTTGATACTGAAACTACTATAGATAGTACAAACTAAGAAGACTATAGGTAGATTGTACGGAAAACACTCAAGTTAGTGTATACTAATACTGTAGTAAAACCGATAGACAATGATAGACACTGCGTTGGGCAAAAACAAACTTTACACTTCTGATATTGCCTCTCATAAGATATCTGTTAATAAATATTGAAATTGTAAACTGATGCATAAAATTGTTAATATAGATTAAACGCAAATAGACAATGAGCATAAGAGGTACTCGCAGACGGGGTATAAGAGGTTGTGATAGAAGTCGTAGAGGTGTTCGAGCTGGGTTTTCGTCATCTAGTAATCTGCCTAATTTAGAAACTGGTGAGACACCGGCTTCACTTGTGATAGAGATTGGGTCTCATGATCGAGCGACTGGGGACGATGCATTATCCCAAGCCATGTTAAAGATTTTAAAGAGGGTCGTTGGGCCCAATAATAGAGCTGGAGGCCGTGGGTCGATTATGGAATGACTCCAGTCTAATCGAGCTGAGCTTTTTAGGGGTATTGCTGGAGTTGCCCCTAATGTGGCCGAGTACTGGATAGAGGCCACAGAGAGGATTATGGATGATCTGGACTGCACTTTTGAGCAGAAATTAAAGGGTGCTGTCTCACTACTACGTAATGAGGTATATCAGTGGTGGCCCACTGTTAAGGAGGGCACTTAGCCCGATCGACTGACCTGGGAGTCGTTTCAGATCGCTTTCTAGGGGAAGTATGTAGAGGCCAGTTATGTGGATTCCCGTAGGAGAGAGTTCTTAAATTGACTCAGGGGGATAGATCAGTGGACGAGTATGAAGCTGAGTTTTTACGACTGAGCCACTATGCTCGTGGTATGGTGGCGAATGAGTACGAGCGATGTGTTCACTTCGAGGATGGCCTCTGGGATAATCTGAGGGTTTTGATAGCTCCACAGAGGGAGCGAGACTTTGCTGCATTGGTTGATAAGGTAAAGATCACTGAGGAAGTAAAGCGCGTTGAGTACTAAAACTGAGAAAGAGGTAGGAATAAGAGGGATTTGAATCCCTCGAGTTCCGTTCTAAGGCCTAAGAAAAAGGCCAGAGTTGATGAGCCTATCAGAGTTGGGGCTCCCATTACTGCTACTGGACAGCCGCTGTGTATTGACTGTGGTATGCGCCATCAGTGTGAGTGTTGGAAAAAAACTGAGGCATGTTTGAGGTACGGTTTATTAGAGCACCGTATTAGAGAGTGTCCACGGAGGTTCGATCAGATACAAGATCTGGGTAATAATACTGCACAGCCACCAAGAGCAGTTCATCAGCCACCGAGAGGCAGGGGTCAGGCCAGAGGTAGTAATGGTTTGGGCCGTGGTCAAAGAGCACCAGACAGGGGTGTTGGACATACTGAGGCGAGGTAGCTAGCTCTTGTTTATGCTGCTCGTCGTTAAGAGAATGGAGATACTCTGGACGTCATTACGGGTACATTCTTTATTTATAATGTACCATATATTGCACTGATAGAAATAGGATCCATTCACTCCTATATAGCTTGTACTGTATCTGAAAACATGGGTATATTGGTTGAGAGCACTATGAGTGAGGTCACTCTACTGAGTCCGTTGGGGCAGTCAGTAAGGGTTAACAAACTGTTTAGAGATATTCCTCTAGAGGTTCAATGAGTTATCTTTTTTGCTGATATGATGAAACTGCCTTTTGGGGAATTTGATCTGATACTGGGAATGGACTGATTGGTTAAACACCGAGTGAGCTTAGATTGTGCTACGAAAAGGGTTGTATTGAGAACTATGGAAGACAGCAAGGTAGTCATAATTGGGGAGCGCCGGGACTACTTATCGAATGTGATTTCTGGCTTACATCAGTGTTTCAGATTCTGGGGATTCTTTAGTTAAGGATATTAGGACGGTTAAGGAGTTTCCGGACGTTTTTCCTAAAGAGCTACCTGGGTTACCTCCGAATCGTGAAGTAGAGTTTGGGATTGAGCTCCTTCCTAGTACAGCTCTGGTGTCCATCGCCCCTTATAGAATGGCACCGGAAGAGCTTGTAACGCTTAAGACAAAGATTCAAGAGCTACTGGATCGTGGGCTCATCCACCCTAGTATGTCTCCGTGGGGAGGACCAGTTCTGTTCGTGAAAAAGAAAGATGAATCCATGCGTATGTGTATTGACTACCGGTAACTAAATAAGTTTACCATTAAAAATAAGTACCCCCTACCGAAGATAGACGATCTGTTTGGTCAATTCTGAGGTGCTTCAGTTTTCTCCAAGATTGACCTTCGATCGGGATATCATCAGTTGAGGGTTAAGGAGACTGATGTGTACAAGACAGCATTTAGGACTCGGTACGGTCATTATGAGTTCCCAGTGATGCCTTTTGGATTGACGAATGGACCAATAGCTTTTATAGATCTGATGAACCGAGTGTTCTAGCCCTATCTAGATCTGTTCGTAGTGGTATTTATTAATGATATACTGGTGTATTCAAAAATTGAGAGTGAGCACGACGAACACCTCAGAGTGGTTCTACAGATTTTGTGAGAGAAACAATTGTACTCCAAGTTTAGTAAATGTGAGTTATGGTTACAAGAAGTAACATTTTTGGGACATGTAGTTTCTGCTGAGGGGATTAGAGTTGATCCTCGAAAGATTGAGGCTGTTTTGGATTGGAAGCAGCCTAAGACTGTATCTAAGATCCGTAGTTTTTTGAGACTAGTAGGGTATTATCAACGATTGTGGATGGGTTTTCTTTGATTGCCGCACCCTTAACTAAGTTGCTATGTAAGGGTGTGCCATTTAACTGGACTGATGCGCAGCAAGAGAGCTTTGAGAAGTTCAAGATTGTACTGTCAGAGGCCTCTGTTCTAATACAGCCAGATTCTAGAAAGGAGTTTACTGTATACAGCGATGCGTCACATGTTAGTTTAGGATGTGTGCTGATGGAAGAGGGTAAAATGGTAGCATATGCGCCTCGTCAGCTTAAGACTCATGAGTCGAATTATCCAACGCATGATTTAGAGTTGGTCGCGGTGGTATTTGTACTGAAAATCTAGATGCATTATCTGTATGGTGAGAAGTGTATCATTTACACCGATCACAAGAGCCTCAAGTACTTCCTCACTCAGAAGGAGCTGAATCTTAGGCAACGTAGATGGATTGAGCTGCTTAAGGACTACGACTGTACTATTGAAAACCACCTTGGTAAGGCCAATTTGGTGGCTGACACACTGAGCCGTAGAGCTATAACTGACTTGAGGACGATGTTTGCTCGCCACAGTTTATTTGATAATGGTAGTTTGTTGGCCGAACTTCAAGTTAAACAGACGTGGATAGAGAAGATTAAGGGTAAACAAATAGAGGATGAGTCATTGGGCCTTCGTTTTCGATAGGTTGAAAGTAGGAATACCGAGAATTTTGGACTGAATAGCGAAGGGGTACTCTGTTTTCGTGAGAGAATTTATGTACCGAGAGATACTAAATTGAGGCAGTCTATACTGCGAGAGGTGCATAGTAGCCCTTATGCTATGCATCTTGGCAGAAATAAGATGTACCGCGACCTTCGTGAGTTATATTGGTGGCCAGATCTTAAGCGAGAAGTTACCGAATTTGTGGCTGAGTGTCTAACTTGCCAGTAGGTTAAGGCTGAGAATTAGTTACTTCGGTTTTGTTACAGCCAGTCAAGATTCCGCCTTGGAAGTGGGAGAGAGTGACTATGGACTTCGTTAGTGGGATACCTCTCACACCTACTAAGAAGGGTTCTGTATGGGTCATCATGGATCGATTAACCAAGTCTACCCACTTCATACCGATTCGTACTGACTACTCTCTGCAGAAGCTGGCTAAATTGTATGTGTCTAAGATAGTGAAACTGCATGGGGTACTGGTTTCGATAATATTTGATTGGGATCCTCGCTTCACATCTCGATTTTGGAAGAAGCCACATGAAGCTCTGGGTACAAGATTGGACTTCAGTATTGTGTTTCGTACTCAGACTGACGGTCAGTCAGAAAGGGTGATTTAGATACTGGAGGATATGTTAAGAAATTGTGTGATTGACTTCCGAGGCAGTTGGGAGGATTACTTGCCACTAGTAGGGTTTGCTTATAACAATAACTATCAGTCTAGCATTCAGATGTCACCCTACGATGCATTATATGGTCGTAGGAGTCGCACACCATCATGTTGGACTAAGTTGGGTGAGCGATATGTTCTGGGTCCTTAACTAGTTTCTGATACTGAGGATAAAGTTAGACTGATTTGAGACTGACTGAAAGCGGCATATGATAGGCAGAATTCCTACATCGACCTGAAGCGTCGAGAGGTTGAGTATTTTGTGGGAAACTTCGTTTTTCTCAAGGTGTCGCCATGGAAGAAGGTATTAAGGTTTGGTCGTAAGGGCAAGTTGAGCTCTAAGTTTATTGGGCCTAACCGCATACTGAAACGTGTGGAACCTGTTGCCTACCAGTTGAAGTTACCTCCAAAGTTAGATCAGATTCATGACGTGTTCTACGTCTCTATGTTGAAGCGCTGCCACTCTCATCCCATGCAAATTGTTCTGTTGAGGAAATCGAGTTTAAGCCAGATTTGACCTTTGAGGAGGAGCCAGATCAGATATTGGAGCGAGATATAAATGTTCTAAGAAGAAAATCCATCCCATTGGTTAAGGTTCTTTGGCGTAACCATAACATTGAGGAGGCCACGTGGGAGTCTGAGGATGCAATGCATTGGCAATATCCTCATTTGTTCTGATCAGGTAAAATTTCAAGGCCGAAATTTTCTTTTAGGGCGGTAGAGTTGTAACGCCCCAAAAATCTATTATATTTATTTTTGTATGTTTGTGACACAATTGACTGTCTGCTTTAGTGGTTAAGTGCCTTGGGTGTGTCTGAGAACTCTTAGGTTCAAACCTTGACTTGAGCAGAATTTTGTGTTTTTATTTAAATACAGTCTTGCTCTTGTTCAGTAGGCTTTTGATTAAAAATAGGTAAAATATGACAGAATAGGCCTGCTGATCTAGTGGTTAAGTGGAGTGGCAAAGTATTGGAGGTCTTGAGTTCGAGTTCTAGTGTGTGCAAGGAATTGTTATGTTTTTTTCTGTCGAATTATTTGCTCCCTAAACACCTCCCTTTGCCGCCGGTTGCTTTCCCAAACACCACCCTTGTGCTGCCGATTTTCTATTTCCTGTCCTTATCGATTCGTTTTCTTTAATTGGTTTACTCGCCTCAGTTTCTCTTTTTTCCCCTAAAACCTTTGTCGAATTCTTGTTCTTTCTTCACTCTTAATTTGTGGTTTCTCTCTGAGAAGGGAAAATTGGCATTGGTTCTTCTCTGTTTTCCCTTGGCCGAATACTTGACTCCCTCTCATTCTCCCTTTTCTGTCGACTTCTCCTTTAAGTTGATATTCCGGTTCAACGTAGGTTGCATTCGGTGTGTAAGTCTTTTGGTAATGGGGAGAAGTTATGCCTCAAATGTTTTGGAGAAGTTTTATTTGCTAATATTGTTAAGTTCCTAACACTTTGTGGTGTCGAATTGTGTTTTGGCAACAGGAAATCGCAACGAACTTTGTCTACTTTCGGAATCGTAGGCTATATCTTTTGGAGCAGTAGGGGTAAGCAACATAATTAGAGTTTGATTATTGTTGGTTTAATGGTACTAGTTTTAAGCACAACTGATTTTGGACATGGAATTGTCATTGATTATGTGTTTTTTGTCTAAGAAGCATGTGCGTACCAAAAACCGTACCAAGTGTGTAATCATATCACTGAAAACGCTAGTCAGTGAAAAAACAAAAAAAATGGGACTGACGACGCCACACGAGCATGGGACCGCTCGTGTGGTAGACCGTGTGATTGAACATGGGCGTGTGATCGACGAGGCTGGCGGTGTGTGATTTATGGGCCGAGCCGAATTAGGCCCTGTGGGCTACACGGGTGCGTGGGCCCCACATGAGAGAACCACACGAGCATGTGAGAATATTGGGGCTAGGCCATGTGATCCACATGGCGAAGGCCATTTTGGGCCGTGTAGGCCATACGGGCGTGTGGGCCCATAGGGGTATGCAACATGGGATGTGGGCCCATTTTCATTATTTGACTGCTATGGTTTCACGGGTCACCCGAGCCAACTGTAGACCTACTGTAGGGTTGGTAAGCTTACTTAAACCCCTAATTGACTGAAATGACTGTATGACGGATACGATTATACATGTTATTAAGCATGATGATGTCCCACTGGTTTGATACAGTATGTCCTGAATTTATGCATGATATTATGTTTTAGCATGTCATATATGTATATTGCATTGCATTGGGGTGGGGTGGGGTTATATTGTTCGGAGGAAGTGTACTGAAAGGCCTCGAGCCTAAATTACTGGCATCTCAGCTACAAACTACTGTCTAGTGCTACATTCAGTGCTACTTGGAGTGTAGGGATGGGTGGGTTGATTATATCCCCACATACAGTGTAGGGCTGGATTGAGTTGGAGTGTAGAGGTTTGCTGGCTAGGATTTGATACTGCATATTTGTTACTATACTGAGTATTGATATTGTTATGGGCCAATGCCCAAATGCATGACTGCTTCTGTATTGTATTGGGCTAAGGCCCTAACTGAAACTGAAACTATTACCGAAATGGGCTTAGGCCCAGACTATGATTGCAAACTGTCTGCTTTTTTATGCGGGGTTACACACTGAGTTTTCATAAACTCACCCTTTAGATTCATATGTTCAGGTAATCCCCAGACTTAGGAGGATCGGAGCGGCAGAGGACTCAGCTGTGGCCACACGACTCATTTTTACTGTTTCGTATTTAATTAGGTTTTTTTAAAGCTTTATCTGAGGTATTTTTCTGTAATAATGACCGCTATGAGTTTTTGCTTAAAATTTTGATTTTATACTGCTTTATGTTTTATATCTGCTAAAGGTACATAAAACACGGGTTTTTTAAAAAAATGCATGTGTTTTAGCAAAATACCCACAAGGACACAAACTGTTTTAAAAAGCTTCCGCAACATATAACATTTTGCAAACTAACGACTGAATAAAAATCACTATTTTAAGATTAATAAAAGATAATGATGGGATCTAAACGGAAAATGTTTTAAGCAAAGTTACGATTTTTCAACACGAGCATCGGTTTTCAAACACACTATCATGACATCGCCAGATTCGGCCATAATGTCCATGCCAGGTTTGAGGTGTTACAATCAAACTTTAGAATCTAATCTAATTTAAATCTAGCCTTCTAATTAAAAAGCTTAGTTTGAACTAAAAAAATATCTAATAATAAAAATAAACTTGAAATTTAATTAAGCTATAAACATCTAACAATCCAACTAAAATTAAAAATCTAATTAACTTCTAAACGAACTAATCATCGAAAAATATTTAAAAAAAGCTAATAAAAACTTAAAATTTAACTTAAAACCTAAATTTTAGAACCTAGAAAAATCAATTTACCTAAAATCTAAATCTAAAAATTTAAATCTAAAACTTAAAATCTAAAAGTATGAAACATAATTCTAAAATCCAATTTAAACTAAAAATCAAATTTGAACTTAATAAACTTAAAATCTAATTGGACTATAAATATAAACTTTAAATCTAAATCCTAAAACTATAGGCCTAAAATTTTACTAAAAATGACTAAGATAAAATTTTAAATTCTCAAATCTTTTAAACTAATTTAAGTCTAGAATCTAGTTAAACTTAAAATCTAAAATAAATTCAATATCTAATTTCATTTAAAGTTTTAAAATCTATTTTACACTTAAAATTTAATGATTCAATTTTCAGTTAGATAATGTGGTTTAGAAATCTCATTTCCGTGAATCAAGTCTGTAAATATAAAAGAGAAAATATAAGATTAGTACTTGAACTTGTCCATCTCAGATTGGTACCCGATCTTTTTTTTCGTCAACTAGTTTGGTACCCGAACCTAACGGCGTTAAATTTTTGTTGACATGGCAGCACTAGCCACTCACATGTTACCAAGAAAATGATGAGAAGCAAATTAAAACCAAGACTTTTTTTGAGTTTTTGGGTTCTTGAAATTAAAAAACAAAGACAAAAACCTAATTTTGTGGTGCTGGAACTGACTGAACAAAGGGAGTTGCTCTGTCACTCTAGAAAACTAATTGAAGAGGGGGTTTGTTTGACTAAACCTAAAACCCTTTTTTTACATTTTCAAAATTCAAGGTAGTCTCCGCCCATGAAAAGCTTATTTTTAATTCAATCAAACTTCTTATAGGACTGGTAAGTCTCACATCGGTGCTTGTATCGGGTGCTATTCCGCTTACTGTATTTCTCTTTTCTCGATTGCATGAAAGCTATGGCCAAGCCCTAAGTCGGGGAAAGAAGGGATAACTTAGAAAATCATTGGCCTAAACCTGGGCATATAAGGCTTTTTAACTTTGTTTTTAGTAAGGAAACATTTTTTCTTTTCAATTCTATTAGTGATATCGAATCGAGCTTGAGGAAAAGCCACAATAAAGTTCTAATATTCAATGATGGTGGCTTGGTTCGACGTTGAAGAGCAGCAACAATGAAGCGACAACCAGGGGCTTTAAAAACAAAAAATAAAGTAGAAAGAAGAGGAAAAGAAGCGAGAGAGAGAAATGAAAGGTGGATTGTTTGGTGCTTCTTTGATCAGTGATGGCAGCAGAGTAGAAGTAAGGTGACCAGCGGTAGTGTATGCTAGCGGTGGCTAGGGTTGGGAAAGAAAAGAAAAAAATAAAAGGGAAATGTGAAAGAATAAAAAGGAAGGGAAAAACAGGAAAATAAAGGAATAAAATAGAAGAGAAAAAATGGGTAAAAAATAAATGACATCATCATGATGTTGGGACAAAAAAAATAAATGACATCACAATCATATTTTGCCACCTGTTTCAGAATTAACGTTGTTAGACTCGGGTATTGATTTAGTTGACAGAAAAAAAAAATTTGGGTACCAATTGGGTACCAATTTGGGAAAAGTGGACAAGTTTTAGTACCAATTTTATATTTAGCCAAATATAAAATAGAAATATTTATGTAATTAATATGAATATATAATAAAGTTCAGTTAAGAAATTTAACCAAGAAATTAGTTAATTAAAGCTTAGGGACTAAATTGTAAAAGTCCAATCGCTACTGAGTTTTAATTAATAAAATGCTTGAAGACCAAGATAACAATTATCCAAAGCACCAAAATAGTCAATTAACCAATTTTAAATAGTGGATGGTGATGATGATAGTCATTAAGTTAATATAATTATAATCATATTAAATAACTATGGTTAATTTATTTTACGATTAATAATACATATTTAATGTGCTAAAATATCATTAGTGAAACAAATAATTTAATTATTCTACAATAAAAAACAAAATATTAGAAGTAATAAATAACTTGAGAATTATATTTCTCATTCAAACATAATATTCATATATTAACAAAAAGTTACATGATTTTATTAGTTTATATGTCATAATCCATATGTTATAAAATTTTACAACATCAAAAAGTTACAACATTGTAATGACATTCTATCATGTCATTATACCATCCAAATATTACAAACACAAAAAGTTTCCAAAATATCATAAACACAACCATGATTTTTAATGGTCAGCAAGAAATCTTCTGACCCATTCCAATCGCGCAGAAGAAGGTAAACTAAAGAAAATGAGCATTTGCGTTGGATGATCTGGAATTTTGCTCAATGCATGATAGCACTTATCCTCAGTTAAACCTTCTACTTCACATAATGTTTGATATAATTTTAGAGAACTTTCTTGAATGGTCATTTCTGACTTTTGTTGAATTAGCACTTCGGAGAAAATACTCCTACTGATTTCAAGGCCAACAGTCCGTATGTTTTCCGCCAATAAAGTGGCAACATTAGTAAATGAAGTAGAAGAAATATGATCACTTGCATTAGAAATCGTTTTTTTTCTTCTTTGAAAATGTGGAATCACTTTGGTTTCTAGCTAGTTGCAGGTATGTAGCTGAAAAATCCATGTCATCCGAAGAAACACCACCTTCGCATCCATGGAAATCATTTCTTTCCTCATAAGTATTTGTAGTAGCTACATCCTCAACATCTATTTCTTCAATAATATCAGCGGCTGTTTGAGCATCTTTGCCAGTGGCTCGATCTTTTACGTAAGTGGCAGTGAGTTGGTCATAATAAGGGAAAATACCATGTTTGAATTGACCGGTTTCTTTATGATTATATAAAAATGAGGAATCCATATTAGATATAAGTTTGGTCAAAATAAGATAATAAAGACTTGAAATAATTCTTACATTTATATATGAGTTCCACGCTGCATCTTTAGCAACAACAAGCTACCTATGCTCATCCCAACCAAAGCCATTGTTATTTTTTCCACTAAGCATGTCATAAACGATTTACCAATCCCTTTTCAATGTCCTAATCCTCGATTCAAGATTAGGTTTAGCCTTCAACATAGCATGGGGTAAAACTTTTTCTAACATTTTTTCCAACTCATTTAAATAATCGACTTCGTAACAACCCGATTTTTAGTGGTGTCAAAAATAGTGGTTCGAGGCCACTAAATATGACGAGTAAGCTCGTAAATTTTATTATTTAATATTTATGAGTCAAATGTGGTTTTAGGAAGATTTTTTTAAATTAGTTAATTTTGTTTTATAAGGATTTATGAGGTCAAGTGGTTTAGAAAATGAGGTATCGAGACCTCGATTCTATAAGTCGAGTCGTAAATATTTATGGAGTGTCATTAGGGTAGTAGTAAATTTTTGTTAGAAAATTTTATCGTTTTGGTAGTTAATTAATTAAAAAGGATTAAATTGAAAAAGGTGCAAAACTTGTGAATTATAAGAAATAGTGGTTAAATGGCTTAAATGGTAAATAAGGGAGGACTTAAGGAGAAATTAAGCCTAAATTAAAGGCATTAGGCGGCATAAGCAGAGAAGAAAATAAAATAAAATGAATTAAGGGCAAAATGGTAATTTAGTTGAAATTAAAAATAAAACAAATGGCTAATTGAAATATTTTCTAGACATTTCTCCTTCAATTCTTAGTCCAAAAACACCATTGAAGAGCTCTTACATCTGGGTGAGTCTAATTCTTACTCTTTTCTTGTAATTTTTATGTTTTTGAGACTTTTACAATTAAGTCCAACTTAATATTACCTTAGTTTTTATTTTATTGAAAATTTTGAAAGCCTCCATTGATGAGTATTAGATGTTTTAGATGAACAACATGGATTTAGAGCTTTAATTTTGTTGTATGATGATTTTATAAAGTGATTTTGTGAAGAATTAAAGAATTAGGGTTTGGTATTAAATTCCTATTTTATCAAGGGCTGTATGATAACCTACAATATATAGATAAATTATTAATTGAGAAAAATTAGTTAATTTAATAAGATTAATTAGTTAAGGACTAAATTGCAAAAGTTGTGAAAGTTTAGGGTAATTGTGTAAATTCAAAAATTGAAGGGTATTATTGTGAAATGAATTAGAACTAAAATATATGCTAATTAATGAGTAATTTTATATTTTAGATCAAGGTCCGTAGATACTGTGAAAAAGAAAATTAACCTGGTACATTTATGCGGTTAAAATTTAATATTTATATTTAATTAATGAATGGTATTATGTATTTATTCTATTATTGAAATAAAATATTGTTAAAGTTATAAATTTGAATTGAATATTAGGATTAAATGACACACGAGATTTGAGTATATTCGGCAATTGACGAATTGACAAAATTGGAGGAAAATGACAGCAAATTACCCAAGTAAGCTGAGGTTCAGCATTTGTTGCGAACTTTTGTGTTTACTTTCCGTTTAGCTCTCATGAGCTTCTGTTTAACTCATATGAGTTTTCGTTCAGCTCTATTGAGCTTTTGTTTAAGCCTTATGGGTTTCCGTTCAGCTTTATTAAGCTTTTGTTTAACCCTTATGGGTTTCCGTTCAACTCACACAAGCTTCTGTTTAACCCTTATGGGTTTTTCTTCAGTTCTTATGAGCTTCCGTTCAACCCTTATGGGTTTCTGGTTAGCTCTTATGAGCTTTTGTTTAGCCTTCGAGCTCCTAAAAATAATGTACTCTTATCCGTAAGCAGTTTTCCGATTTGGAAAGATCTGGTAAGAGAATATGTAATTGAAATTGAAAGACATATTGATTGATATTGTTATTGATCTAAAATAAGTGTATTCATCGATTGAAGTTGTGATTGGCAGGGAGTTTACATTAAATGATTTTATTTAATTGATGTGTTATAGTAGGTTAGGTAAGATTTTTGTTTAACCCATCGAACTTACTAAGCTTCATTAAGCTTACTTGTGTTGTTTAATGTCTTTGTAGATTTTTGAGAGGTCGAAAAATCGAATCAACACATCAAGTCACACTATCCAACTTATTCCGATAGTTTTTGAAACGTACACTATGGTTTATATGGCATGTGTAGGGTTTGTGTGGATTTAATAAAAGTTTGTCTTGTGTAAATGTTACTAATTGTAATTTTGCATTTATATATATATATGCTAGGTTGGATATGACATATATTGATGATGTTGGTGTGAATGATATATGTGTTTGTGTATATTTCAATTAAGGTGAACTTAGGTATAGTTATTGGATGAATTAAATAGGTAAGTTTGAGTAATTGGGTCTATATTGATATAGAGGCGCGCGCGGACCAAGATCGAGTTGCCAAGTCACGAGGAAACTCCTACGAGGCTCTAGACTAATGATCTGAAACAAAAACAAAGAATCAATTAAAATAAATCGGATCGTAATTAAATTCCCAAATTCAATTAAATGAGCAGCAAGGAACAAAGAACGAATGAATAGATGTCTTGAAGTTCAAGAAGATGAAATCGAACTCCAATAGTGAAATCCCACGTTTAATCGCCAAGAACACCAAAACAAGAAGTAAATTAAAACAATCGATTTTTAATGGAAGATTAGGAATTTGGGGTGGCAAAAAAGAAAAGAAAGAAATTGATGAAATTGAACGATTCAAGAAATGAATTTAAAATGCGATTCGGTCCAATTGAACACCCAAGATGAATTGCCCAAATTTCAGTAACCAAAAGAACTCCAAACAGATTATGACCCAATCGGCCAAACCCTAAAATTTGGGGATTTGAGAACGACTTCTTACTGCCAATGAATGATGACTTAATTTGATTCTTTGAGTTGATTATGGCTGGAAAAACACGAGAAGAACAGCAAACAAATGAGATAAAGAATCGACACAAGAGAAATTAAATAAAGAAAACGAAACAGCAAGAAATAAAAGATAAGTCCTAAAGATCCTTGAAATCCCGAAAGATTTCACAAATCTCTTCAAACGGCTCTAATCTCCCCTCCAATGAATTCCAATGGCAAGAAGAAGGTTGAAGATGGCTCCCACAATCCAAAGATTGTTAAAACAACTTCTAAAGAAAGCTCAAGATAGAATTCTTGGAGAAAAACCCCAAAGAAAATTCTGCACTCAAACAAATCTGGAATTTGATAAAAAAAATAATAATGAGATGTGTTTTACAAAGGGTGGCCGACCAATGCTTATATAGGCCTCCAACAAATCCTAATCTAATTATAAAACTTAAAATTTAAACCTAATTAAGAGAAATAATAGGAAATTTCTACCGGCCACTTAAATGGGTTTGCATTTTGGGCGAAATTTAACATGTATCTTTCCTAGAGCCTAAAAATTAAATTAACAATTCAAATGTTTACAAATTGGGCCTTTGACATTTTTGGCCTGATTTTCAACTAAATATGCATAGATTTCTTGATTGGGTGGAATTTTCTTATTGGGCCTCGCCTTCAAGAATTTGGGCTCGTGATCCATCTCCTTCCTAAATTGGGTCATTGGCGTCAGAATGCGGAGATCCAATGCATTTTGGCTGCAAGATTTGGTTTCTTGGACCAAGATTTCCAAGATTTGAAATCTTGATTTTCTTGATTCTTGAAATCTCTTCGAACAGCAAAATTGGGCCAAGGTTCGGTTTCTTGATTTTCTTGAAAACAAGAAAGTGAATCTTGATTTTCTTGTTCTCTCGTGTATGCATCTAAGGCTTTGCTAACAAACTCTTGAATGGTCCTATTTAGTTTGGACCGCATTTGTCGGGCCTTTGATCTCGTTATTGGGCCTTGTGGCAATTTAAGCCCATCACTTTCTTGAACTTGGGTTGGGCCTTTGTGACTCGTATCATTCCCCCTTCCTCAAAAAGATTCGTCCTCCAATCTGAAAAATCAAATAGGGACAAGTTAGCCACATTAAAAGTAGAACTTACATTGTACTCACCAGGTAGATCAATTTTATAGGCGTTGTCGTTGATCCTCTCGAGTACTTAGAAAGGCCCATCGCCCCTTGGGTCCAACTTGGTTTTTCTTTTAGTAGGAAATCGTTCTTTCCTTAAGTGGACCCAAACCCAATCTCCGGGTTCTAGTACAACCCGCTTGCACCCCTTGTTTGCTTTGTTGGTGTTGGCATAATTTGTTTTGGCTATTCATTGCCTAGCCTTCTCATGTAGGGATTTTACCAACTCAGCTTTCTGTTCTCCATCTAAATTAATAATGTGTTCAAGAGTGAGTGGCGCAAGATCAAGTACTGTTAGTGGGTTAAAGCCATAAACAAGTTCAAATGGAGAATAACCAGTTGTAGAATGAATAGATCTATTATATGCAAATTCAACAAATGGTAGGCATTCTTCCCAATTTCTAATGTTCTTTCCCACAACAGCTCGTAATAAAGTCCCTAAGACTCGATTAACTACTTCAGTTTGACCATCAGTTTGGGGGTGACATGTAGTAGAATAAAGTAATTTAGTACCAAGCTTACCCCACAATACCTTCCAAAAGTGGCTTAGGAATTTGACATCTCTATCAGAAACAATTGTTTTAGGGATGCCATGAAGTCTTACCACCTCTTTAAAGAAAAAGTCTGCCACATGTGTAGCATCATCTGTTTTGTGACAAGAAATAAAATGTGCCATCCTTGAAAACCTGTCAACAACAACAAATATACTATCTCTTCCTTTCTTAGTTTGAGGAAAACCTAAAATAAAATCCATGGATAAATCTACCCAAGGTGAAGTAGGAATCGGTAGAGGAGTGTAAAGCCATGAGGCATTACCTTAGATTTTGCTTGTTTGCATGTAATGCACTTGGAACATACCTTTTCCACATCCTTCTTCATATGTGGCCAATGAAAGTGTTCTTGCAAGATATCTAGTGTTTTAGCCACTCCAAAACGTCCCATTAAACCCCCACTATGGGCCTCATGAATCAATAAGTCTCTCATGGAACACTTTGGTATGCATAACCTGTTCATACGAAAGAGAAAGCCATCTACAAGATAAAATTTTTCAAAAGTAGTATGTCTGCAATTCTTATAGATATGGCTGAAATCAGTATCATCATCATAAAATTCTTTAATGTGTTCAAACCCTAAGACTTTAGCATTCAATGTAGTCATTAAAGCATATCGTCGAGACAAAGCATCTGCAACTACATTATCTTTACCTGTTTTATATTGTATCACATAAGGAAATGTTTCAATGAATTCTACCCATCAGGCATGCCGTTTACTCAACTTACCTTGTCCCTTTAACCATTTAAGGGATTCATGATCTGTATGTATGACAAATTCATTGGGCAGCAAATAATGTTGCCATACTTGAAGTGCACGAACTAACGCTAATAGTTCTTTGTCATAAGTCAAGTAGTTTAACTGTGCACCATTTAATTTCTCACTAAAATAAGCGATGGGTTGCTTATCCTACATTAAAACAGCACCAATTCCAATTCCTGAAGCATCACACTCAAGTTCAAAAGTTTTAGCAAAATCAGGTAATTTAAGCAAAGGAGCAGAACAGAACTTAGCTTTTAGAGTTTGAAAGGCCTTTTCTTGGGTTTCACCCCATTTGAAACCCACTGATTTCTTTATAACCTTTGTCAATGGGGTAGCAATAGTAGAGAAATCTTTCACAAATCGTCTATAAAAACTAGTAAACCATGGAAAGATCTCACCTCAGTTACCGATTTAGGAGTCGGCCACTCCTTAATTGCCTTGACTTTGTCCTCGTCGACATGAATACCTTGAGCACTAACTATGAAACCTAAGAATATTAGTTTATCACAACATAATGTGCATTTATCAAGGTTGGCAAATAATTTTTCATCTCGCAGAATATCCAAAACGGTTGGAATATGGAAAACATGATCATCTAATGACTTGGAGTAAATTAAAATATCATCAAAGTAAACTACTACAAATTTACCCAAGTGAAGCCTTAAAACATGATTCATTAATCTCATAAATGTACTAGGTGCATTAGTAAGGCCGAAAGGCATAACTAACCATTCATACAATCCAAATTTTGTTTTAAAGGCTGTTTTCCATTCATCCCCTTCCCTTATTCGAATTTGATGATAACCGCTTTTTAAATCAATTTTAGTAAATATAACTGAACCATGTAATTCATCAAGCATATCATCAAGTCTAGGAATTGGATGTCGATACTTTACCGTTATCTTGTTGATTGGGCGACAATCAACACACATATGAAACGTACCATCTTTCTTTGGTACCAATAAGACAAGAACAGCACAAGGGTTTAGGCTTTCACGAATGTACCCTTTGTCTAGTAACTCCTCAACTTGCCTTTGCAATTCTTTTGTCTCCTCGGGATTGCATCTATAGGCTGGTCGATTCGGAATCGAAGCTCTGGGTACTAATTCAATTTGATGTTCAATCCCTCATAAAGGTGGTAAACCTTTAGGGGCCTCACTAAAAACATCCTCATAATCCTGCAAAAGAGACTGAAACACACTAGGCAAATTTTCGTTAACGTTAGATAAAGATAAATAATTTTGCCTAAACCTCACAAGGATACAAGGCTGTTTGTTGAGTAGGGCTCTCCTCATATCTTTTTTTGTTGCCAAAGGATTTTTTTCACTCATTTTACCTCTTGAGGATTCACTCACCTTTGGGCTTTTAAAATTGTGACTTTTTTCACTATTAGCCTCTTTCTCTCTGTCTTTTGTACTTGCCCTTTCTCCCTTACCCCCTCACAAAATTTCATCATCCTCTGTTGATCTTTGTATACATTAGTGGGATTTAAAGGAGCAAAAGTGAATTTCTTACCTTTAAATACAAGGGAGTATCGATTAAGTTTACCTTGGTGTGTAACATCACGATCAAATTGCCAAGGTTGTCCAAGGAACAAGTGTGCCGCATGCATTGGGACCACGTCACACCAAACTTCATCTTCGTAATTGCCGAGCTTAAAAGTAACCAATGACTGTTTTGTAACTTTTACTTCGGAACATTCATTAAGCCATTGAAGGTGATATGGCTTAGGGTGTTTGGTACAAGGAAACTTTAAAGAATCCACCAAATAGCTACTCACTACATTCGAGCAACTCCCACTATCAATAATGAGTGAACATAAGTTACCTTTAATAAAACACCGAGAATGGAAAATATTGGTCCTTTGGCTATCATCATCTTTCATCTGAATGTTAAGGGTCCGGCGAACTACAAAGCAATGGAAATCAGCAAAGTCCCCTTCCTTTGGTGGTTCTACCAACTCTTCGCCATTATCACTGTCATCCACAAGTTCTGGCATATCTAGATCTGTATTATCAGAGTCGGAAGTGTACTCACCGTTATCTTTTAGAAGAAGTAATCTCGTGTTAGGGCGTTCCCTACTATAATGACCACACCCTTTGCACTTAAAACATTCAATCTCACGAGTCCTCTTTGCACTCGAATCACCTAAATTGGGCTGCTTAGAAGTGTTTGCGTTTTAGCAGGAGCCCCTTTTTTCCAATCTGTTTGCTTACTTCCATTACTCAAAGAAGACTTGTTAGTAACAAAAGGGGATTTCGAACTCTTAAAATCAGAATTGGAGTTGTTGCCTCGGTAATATTGTGAAGTCGAGAAGGAACCAAACCTTTGTTCCTTTAGTTGTTGCTCGATCTCAATGGCTTTATGAACTGCTTCTTCCAAATCAATGTAAGTTTGTAGCCTCAATGTATTAGCTATCGGCCTGTTCAAACCATCAATAAATCGAACCATAGTTGTTTCCTCATCCTCCTCCACATTAGCTCTCTGAATGAGCATCTCCATCTCCTTAAAATATTCATCCACTGTCCTACTACCTTGAATAAGTCTTCTAAGCTTTGTTTTAATCTCCTTATAGTAGTGAGGTGGAACAAACCTTTTTCGCATAATTTGTTTCAACTCCTCCCATGTCGAAATCTCACATTCATAATTCCGATGACGATTTACCCCAAGTTGAGTCCACCAACTTAATGCATAATCTGAAAATTCCAGAGTTGCTAACGCAACTTTCTCATCATCCGGACATTTATAATACCTAAACATTAGTTCAATCTTAGATTCCCATTCACAATAAGCTTCTGGATCATTCTTACCACGAAATTGGAGAATTGTGAACTTCGGTCTTTCCAAGGAGGGTTGCCCACGATCATGAAAATCAGCATCAGTTCTAGGGACACGTCGAGGACCGCGTCTATGAGCAGGAGGTGGGTTATCCCGATCTTCTGCAATTGGTTCCCGATAATGAGGATCTTGATTCACTCTCACCTCATTGAAAACTGTACTCAAGGTTTGAAGTGTGGCAGCGTGTTCATCTAATTGTTGTTGGAGTTTTTGAAACATGTCATAGACATCATTATGGTCAATATCACATTTAGACATTTTCCAAAAACCTGCAAAAATAAACACTCAACACTCAAAAATAAAAGTTAGCAAACCTCACCGTTAATCACTCAAAAAGAAAATTCAAATTCTCAATGAGGTAGAATTCACTCTTGTGAGTCCTTTAGGAGATTTTATATCAACCAATTAGAGAGTGGATGAACCGATCTACCAAAGAATCCTAATGTGCACTAGGATGCCAAAAACTGACGAGACACCAATTGATTCGTGTTGCACCGAGGAAGAATTGGGCACACGTTTAAATCCTACTAACACAAGAAACAAGAAGGTGTTAGATAGCGTAAAGGAAGAATAAAGGCAAACAAATGAAAACCTTCACTAAGAATCAATAAAATTGTGAAAACAGAAAACCCAAAATTAAGTGAGTAACTTGACAACTTCGCTCGAGGTGTTCCCGATCTCTAAAAATCACAAAATTAAACTGGAATGTCCTTATATATTGAATTTTGATCCGAAAGTTTGGGCACCAAATTCAACCCGCTGAATCTTTTTTTTAAATTTTTATTGAATTTCATCTTTTTTGATATTTTTGACTTTTTTGACTGATTTTTTGCGGGATTAATTTTTTTACAGTACCAAAAATATGTATGTAAAATTTTAGATCAATCGGAAAACGTTTACCCACTCAAATGAATTTTTTCGAACAATTTTTTTGGGTAAAACTGCTGTTTGTGCTTTAAAAATTAGAGATCAGTTTAAAAATCAACCAAGAACACCCAAAACACCCAAAATCTGATACCAAATGATATAGAGGCACGCGCGGACCAAGATCGAGTTGCCAAGTCACGAGGAAACTCCTACGATGCTCTAGATGAACAGATCTGAAAACAAAAACAAAGAATCGAATTAAAACAAATCAGATCTGTAATTAAATTCCCAAATTCAATTAAATGAGCAGCAAGGAACAAAGAACGAATGAATAGATGTCTTCAAGTTCAAGAAGATGAAATCGAACTCCAATAGTGAAATCCTACGTTTAATCGCCAAGAACACCAAAACAAGAAGTAAATTAAAACAATCGATTTTTAATGGAAGATTAGGAATTTGAAGCGGCAAAAAAGAAAAGAAAGAAATTGATGAAATTGAACGATTCAAGAAGTGAATTTAAAATGTGATTCGTCCAATTGAACACCCAAGATGAATTGCCCAAATTTCAAGAACAAAAGAACTCCAAATAGATTATGACCCAATCGGCCAAACCCTAAAATTTGGGGATTTGAGAACTACTTCTTGCTGCCAATGAATGATGACTTAATTTGATTCTTTGAGTTGATTATGGCTGGAAAAACACAAGAAGAACAGCAAACAAATGAGATAAAGAATCGACACAAGAGAAATTAAATAAAGAAAACGAAACAACAAGAAATAAAAGATAAGTCCTAAAGATCCTTGAAATCCCGAAAGATTTCACAAATCTCTTCAAACGGCTCTAATCTCCCCTTCAATGAATTCCAATGGCAAGAAGAAGGTTGAAGATGGCTCCCACAATCCAAAGATTGTTAAAACAACTTCTAAAGAAAGCTCAAGATAGAATTCTTGGAGAAAAACCCCAAAGAAAATTCTGCACTCAAACAAATCTGGAATTTGATAAAAATAATAATAATGAGATGTGTTTTACAAAGGGTGGCCGGCCAACGCTTATATAGGCCTCCAACAAATCCTAATCTAATCAGAAAACTTAAAATTTAAACCTAATTAAGAGAAATAATAGGAAATTTCTACCGCCACTTAAATGGGTCATTTTTAATGTAAATTTAACATGTATCTTTCCTAGAGCCTAAAAATTAAATTAACAATTCAAATGTTTACAAATTGGGCCCTTTGACATTTTTGGCCTGATTTTCAACTAAATATGCATAGATTTCTTGATTGGGCTGGAATTTGCTTATTGGGCCTCGCCTTCAAGAATTTGGGCTCGTGATCCATCTCCTTTCGAAATTGGGTCATTGATGCTCGTAACGGAGATCCAATGCATTTTGGCTGCAAGATTTGGTTTCTTGGACCAAGATTTCCAAGATTTGAAATCTTGATTTTCTTGATTCTTGAAATCTCGTCGAGCGTTAAAATTGGGCCAAGATTCGCTTGATTTTCTTGAAAACAAGAAAGTGAATCTTGATTTTCTTGTTCTCTCGTGTATGTATCTAAGGCATTGCTAACAAACTCTTGAATGGTCCCATTTAGTTTGGACCGCATTTGTCGGGCCTTTGATCTCGTTATTGGGCCTTGTGGCAATTTGAGCCCATCACTTTCTTGAACTTGGGTTGGGCCTTTGTGACTCGTATCATATATGGTGATATACTATGTTTAAAACATGATTTTGGCTTGTCATGATTGTCTTGTTGTGGTTCATTGATATGTTTAAATGTTGTGTATAGGTTGTTACTAAAATGGGTGAGAAATGTGGATTTGAAATGGCAATTTTCGTCCACACAGGCAGAGACACGGGCGTGTGTCTCAGCCGTGTGTGTAACACCCCCAAAAAAAATCCCTTATATGTTTATTTTTGTATGTTTTTGACACAAATATTTGTCAGCTTTAGTAGTTATGTGCTCTGAGAGGGTTTGGGAGGTCCTAGGTTTAAGCCTTAGCTTGGGCAAATTTTTTTTGTTTTTAAATTTATAAAACCCTATCTTTGATCAGTAGGCTTATAAATAGATTTTGGTAAAATATGTCAGAATGTGCCTGCTGGTCTAGTGGTTAAGTGGGGTGTAAATATGTTGGAGGTCTTGTGTTCAAATATCTATACGATCAAGGGGATTTTTTTATTGCTAGTGCCGTGTAGGTACAGCCGAAATACTGAAGAGGTTGACGGGTTGGTTTCGGTTGTAGTGAGGATTTTAAGGAGAAATTTTAGGGATATGAAGAGAGAGTTAGTGTCGAATTGAATTTCTTTTGCTTTCTCAAATTTCGGCTGGGGATTAGTTTTTCTTTTTATTTTGTTTCTGTCGATTGTTTTCCATTTTGGAGGGCCGAATATTGCTGAGGGTTCCTACTAGTTTCTTTTTTCTTTTTCTCTCTTCTCTCTTCCAACATTATTCTTCCCTATGGTAAAAGTGCTCTTCCCCAAACTGTTGTTGCCGTCTACTTTCTCTTTTCCTCCCTTGCTCTTTTCCTTGCCGAATTTTTGGTTCTCTATGATTTTCCTTCTAATGTTGATTTACCACTTCTCTGCCGAAATATTGTTGTTTTCTCTCATTGATTTTCGTTTGGTTCATCCTTCCTACCGAAAGTGTGATTGCCTTCTCTTTCTTGGTTTCATTTGTCATCATCTGCTACACGTTGTTTAACACTCATTCGTTAAGTGTTCAGTTATTCACCGCTTAGTTACTTGAAGTTAGTTTTTAAATGGGTTGTGTATTATTTTGATTAGAAGTCGACCAAGGGACTGGGGACTGTCGTTGACGCATTAGGTGGTTGAATTCTTTTTGTTATTAGATTGACGGTATGGATTGTCCCACTAGAAGTTGGATAACTTGTTTTGGTTTAAGATTAAATTTACTGTGTAGTGAATAATTGAATGGTATTTTGATTAAATATTAGGTACTTGGAGTGTTCGTGTGGGGTTAGGAAACAAAAAATAGGCAATGTGTGTAAACACAACTCTGAAAAATGGAAAGCGGTAAAAAGATAAAAAGTGGGGCTGTCGACGCCACACGGGCGTGTAGCCACCAGTATGGTAGGGCATGTGATTGAACATGGGTGTGAAATCGATGAGGCTGGCTATGTACGATTCATGGGCTGAGCAGAGTTAGGCCGTGTCGGCCACATGGGCGTGTGGGCCCACATGGGTGAACCACACATACCTGTGGAATGTATTGGGTCAGGCCGTGTGACCCACACGGGTTTAATGAGCTATCTTTTTGGCTAATCTAATGGAACTGCCTTTTGGATAATTTGATCTAATACTGGGAATGGACTGGTTAGTCAAACACCGGGTGAGCTTGGATTTGCCACAAAAAAGGTTGTACTGAGAACTGAAGAGGATAGCAAGATAGTTGTAATTGGGGAATGTCGAAACTACTTATCGAATGCGATTTCTACATTGAGGGCCAAGAAGTTGGTTTGTAAGGGATGTGAGGCGTATCTAGCCTATATCAGTGTTACAAATTTTGGGGATTCTTCAGTTAATGATATCAGGACGATTAACGACTTTCAAGACATTTTTCTTGAAGATCTACCTATGTTACCTCCGAATCGTGAAGTAGAGTTCGTGATTGAGCTCCTTCCTGGTACAGCTCTAGCGTCCACCGGTCCTTATAGAATGGCACCAAAAGAGCTTGCGGAGCTTAAGGCTCAGATCTAAGAGCTACTGGATCGTGGGTTCATTCGCCCTAGTGTGTCTCCGTGGGGAGCACCAATTCTGTTCGTGAAAAAGAAGGATGGATCCATGCGTATGTGTATTAACAATCGACAATTGAACTAGTTGACAATTAAGAATAAGTATCTCTTACTAAGGATAGATGATCTGTTTGATCAGTTTCGAGGGGCTTCAATTTTTTGCAAGATTGACCTCCGATCAGGAGATCATCAGTTGAGGGTTAAGGAGACTGATGTATACAAGATAGAATTTAAGACTCGATACCGTCATTACGAGGTCCTAGTGATGCCATTTGGACTGATGAATGCACCAGCAGCTTTCATGGATCTGATAAACCGATTGTTCTAGCCCTATCTGGATCGGTTCGTGGTGCTATTTATTGACGACATACTGGTGTACTCGAAGACTGAGGATGAGCATGATGAACACCTCAGAGTGGTTCTGCAGATTTTACGAGAGAAACAACTGTACGTCAAGTTTAGTAAATGTGAGTTCTGATTACAGGAAGTAACATTTTTAGGCCATGTGGTTTCTGCTGAGGGGATTAGGGTCAATCCTCGAAAGATTGATGAAGTGTTGCATTGGAAATAGCCTAAGACTGTATATGAGATTCGCAGTTTTCTGGGACTGGCAGGGTATTTTTGATGATTTTTAGAGGGTTTTTCACTGATTGCAGCATCCTTGACTAAGCTGCTATGTAAGGGTGTGTCGTTTAACTGGATTGATGTGTAGCAAGAGAGCTTTGAGAAGCTCAAAACTGTATTGACTGAGGCACATGTTTTGATATAGCCAGATTTTGAAAAAGAGTTTACTGTTTACAGCGATACATCATATGTCAGTTCGGGATGTGTGTTGATGCAAAAGGGTAAGGTGGTAGCGTATGCGTCTCGTCAGCTTAAGACTCATAAGGTGAATTATGTGACGCTTGACCTAGAGTTGGCCGCAGTGGTGTTCGTATTGAAAATCTGGAGGCATTACCTATATTGTGAAAAGTGTATCATCTACACAGATCTCAAGAGCCTCAAGTATCTTCTCACTTAGAATGAGCTAAATGTTAGGCAGCGTAGATGGATTGAGCTGCTTAAGGATTACGACTGTACGATTGAATACCACCCTGGTAAGGCTAATGTTGTGGCCGACACTCTGAGCCGTAGGGCTGTGATTGATCTGAGGGCGATGTTTACTCGACTTTGTTTATTTGATGATTGTAGTCTGTTGGCCGAACTCCAAGTTAAACCGACGTGGATAGAGTAGATTAAGGGTAAACAGTTGGAGGACAAGTCTTTGGGTCTTCACTTTCGACAAATTGAAAGTGGGAATACTATGGATTTTGGACTGAATAGTGAAAGGGTACTCTGTTTTCGTGGAAGAATCTGTGTACCGAATGATACTGAGTTCAGGCAGTCGATACTGAGTGAGGCACATAGTAGCCCGTATGCTATGCATCCGGGCAGAAATAAGATGTACCGTGACCTTCGTGAGTCTTACTGGTGGTCAGGTCTTAAGCAAGAGGTTACCAAATTTGTGCCTAAGTGTCTGACATGCCATCAAGTTAAGGCTGAACATCAGTTACCTTCGGGATTGTTGCAGCCAGTCAAGATTCTGTTTCGGAAGTGGGAGCGTGTAACGATGGATTTCATTAGTGGGTTACCCCTCACACCCACTAAGAAGGATTCAGTGTGGGTCATTATGGATTGATTGAACAAATTCGCCCACTTCATACCAGTTCGTATTGATTACTCTCTGCAGAAGCTGGCTAAATTGTATGTGTCTAAATTAGTGAGACTACATGGGGTACCGGTTTTAATAATATCTGATAGGGATCCTCGCTTCACGTCTCGGTTCTAGAAGAAGCTACATGAAGCTCTGGGTACAAGATTGGAATTTAGTAACACGTTCCATCCTCAAACTGACAGTCAGTCAGAGAGGGTGATTCAGATACTGGAGGATATGTTGAGAAGTTATGTGATTGACTTCTGAGGCAGTTGGGACGATTACCTGCCGCTAGCAGAATTTGATTATAACAACAACTATCAGTTTAGTATTTGGATGGCACCTTACGAGACATTATATGGTTTTAGGTGTCGCACACCTTCATGTTGGACTGAGTTTGGCGAGCGGCGTGTTCTGGGCCCTAAACTATTTTTTGATACTGAGGATAAAGTTAGGTTGATTTGAGACCGGCTGAAGGCGGCATCAGACAGACAGAAGTCCTATGCGGATCTGAAGCGTCGAGAGATTGAGTATTCAATGGGGGACTTCATTTTTCTTAGGGTCTCGCCATGGAAGAAGGTACTGAGATTTAGTTGTAAGGGCAAGTTGAACCCTAGGTTTATTAGACCTTATCGCATACTGAAACGAGTGGGACCAGTTGCCTACTAGTTAGAGCTACCTCTAGAGTTAGACTGGATTCATGAAGTTTTCTATGTATCGATGTTGAAGCACTACCGCTCTGATCCCACGCATATTGTTTCTGTTGAAGAGATCGAGGTTAGGCCAGATCTGACCTTTGAAGAGGAGTCGGTTCAGATATTGGATCGTGATGTAAAATTTCTGAGAAGGAAGTCTATTCCACTGGTTAAAGTCCTATGGCGTAATCGTAGCACCAAACAGGCCACGTGGAAGCCTGAGGATGCGATGCGTCAACAGTATCCCCATCTGTTCTGATCAAGTAAAGTTTTGGGGCTAAAATTTTCTTTTAGGGGGTAGAGTTGTAACGCCCTAAAATCTCTTATATATTTTTTCGTATGTTTGTGACACAATTGTATATCTGCTTTAGTGGTTAAGTGTTCTGGGAAGTATTTGAGAGGTCCCAAGTTCAAGCATTAGTTTAGGAAAATTTTTGTTTTTAAATGAATAAACCCCTATCTGTAATCAGTAGGCTTATGGCATGCATCCGGGCAGAAATAATATGTACCGTGACCTTTGTGAGTTATACTGGTGGCCAGGTCTTAAACGAGAGGCTATCGAATTTGTGGCTAAGTGTCTGACATGCCAGCAGGTTAAGGCTGAACATCAGTTACCTTCGGGATTGTTGCAGCCAGTCAAGATTCCGCTTTGGAAGTAGGAGTGTGTAACTACAGATTTTGTTACTGGGTTACCCCTCACGCCCACTAAGAAGGATTTGGTGTGGGTCATCATGGATCCATTGACCAAATCCACCTACTTCATACCAGTTTGTACTGATTACTCTCTGCAGAAGCTGGCTAAATTGTATGTGTCTGAAATAGTAAGACTGCATGGGGTACCAGTTTCAATAATATCTGATAGGGATCATTGCTTTATGTCTCAGTTTTGGAAGAAGCTACATGAAGAGGTACAAGATTGGACATCAGTACTGCGTTCCATCCTCAGATTGATGGCCAGTCAGAGAAGGTGATTCAGATACTGGAGGATATGTTGAGAAGTTGTGTGATTGACTTTCGAGGTAGTTGGGAGGATTACCTGCCGCTAGCAGAATTTGCATATAACAACAGCTATCAGTCTAGCATTAAGATGGCACCCTACGAGGCATTATATGGTCGTAGGTGTCGCACACCTTCATGTTAGACTGAGTTGGGCGAGCGGAATATTCTGGGCCCTAAACTAGTTTCTGATACAGAGGATAAAGTTAGACTGATTCGAAGCCAACTGAAAGCGACATCTGATAGGCAGAGACCTACGCTGATCTGAAGTGTCGAGGGATTGAGTATTCTATGGGGTACTTTATTTTTCTCAAGGTCTCGCTATGAAAGAAGATATTGAGGTTTGGTCGTAAAGGCAATTTTAGCCTTAGGTTTATTGGGCCTTACCGCATACTGAAACGTGTAAGACTGATTGCCTACCAGTTGGAGTTACCTCCAGAGTTAGATCGGATTCATGACGTGTTCTACGTCTATATGTTGAGGCGCTACTGCTCTGATCCCACGCATATTGTTCCTATTTAGGAAATCAAGGTTAGGCCAGATCTGACCTTTGAGTAGGAGCCAGTTCAGACATTAGAGCGAGATATAAAGGTTCTAAGAAGAAAATCCATCTCACTGGTTAAGGTTCTTTGGCGTAACCATAGCACTGAGGAGGTCACGTGGGAGTCTGAGGATGCAACGCGTCAGCAATATCCTCATCTGTTCTGATGAGGTAAGATTTTGAAGCCAAAATTTTCTTTTAGGGTGGTAGAGTTGTAACGCCAAAAAAAAAATCCCTTATATATTTATTTTCGTATGTTTGTGACACAAATATCTGCCACATTTAGTGGTTATATGCTCTAGGAGTGTTAGGGAGGTCCCAAGTTCAAACCTAAGCTTGGGCAAAATTCTTTTATTTTTAAATGAATAAAACCCCATCTTTGATCAGTAGGCTTATAAATAGATGTTGGTTAAATATGTCAGAATGGGCCTACTAGTCTAGTGGTTACGTGAGGTGTAAATATGTTGGAGGTCTTGTGTTCGAATATCTGTGCGATCAAGGGGATTTATTTTATTGCTTGTGCCGTGTAGGTATTTTGGTCTAGCTGAAATAATAAAAACGTCGACTGATTGGTTTCGGTTGTTGAGAGGTTTATGGTGGGTTAGTAGTGAGGACTTTAAGGAAAAATTTTAGGGATATGAAGAGAGAGTTAGTGCCGAACTGAATTTCTTTTGCTTACTCAAATTTCGGCTGGGGATTGGTTTTTCTTTTCATTGTTTCTGTCGACTGTTTTCCATTCTGGAGGCCGAATATTGCTGAGGGTTCCTACTAGTTTCTTTTTTCTTTTTCTCTCTTCTCTCTTCCGACTTTGTTCTTCCCTACGGTAAAAGTGCTCTTCCTTAAACTGTTGCTGTCGTCTACTTTCTCTTTTCCTCCCTTGCTCTTTTCCTTATCATATTTTGTGTTCTCTATGCTTTTCCTTCTAATGTTGATTTACCACTTCTCTACCGAAATATTGTTGTTTCCTCTCATTGATTTTCGTTTGGTTCATCCTTGTTACCGGAAATGTGGTCGCCTTCTCTTTCTTGGTTTTGTTTGTCATCATCTGCTACATATTGTTTAACACTCTTTAGGTAAGTGTTCATTTCTTCACCGCTTAGTTACTTGAAGTTGGTTTTTAAAGGTTTGTATATTGTTTTGATCAGAAGTCGACCAAGGGACTGGGGACTGTCGTTGACGCATTAGGGGGTAGAATTTTTTTCTGTTATTGGATTGACGGTATGGATTGTCCCATTGGAAGTTGGATAACTTGTTTTGGTTTAAGATTAAATTGACTGTGTAGTGAATAATTGAATGGTATTTTGATGAAATATGAGGTACTAGGAGTGTTCGAGTGGGGTTAGGCAACAAAAAATAGGCCAGGTGTGTAAACACAACTCTGAAAAATGAAAAAGCGGTGAAAAGCTAAATAGTGGGGCTGTTTACGCCACACGGGTGTGTGGCCACCCATGTGGTAGGCCGTGTGACCGAACATGGGCGTGAGATTGACGAGGCTGGCCATGTGCAATTCATGGGCTGGGCCGAGTTGGGCCGTGTGGGCCACATGGACGTGTGGGCTTATACGAGTGAACTACACGTACATGTGAAATGTATTGGGCCAGGCCATGTGGTCACATGGCCGAAGCCATTCTAGTCTGTGTGGGCCACATGGGTGTGTGGGCCCACACGGGCTGACAACATAGGCATGTGGGCCCATCTTTTACTGTTTTATTTTTAAGGTTGCCCGGGTCGCCCAAGACGACTATGAACCTTCTGTAGGGTCGGTAAGCTTACCTAGAACCCTAATTGACTGAATGACTATTATATCCATGAACGATATATATATTTATGACTGTGTATAGAGTGTGCTGTTAAACTGTACTGAATGCATGTATGATACCATGATATGACATGATTGTATGATGCATCGCATGGGGATGGGTTATTATTGATCGGAGAAAGTGTACTGGAAGGTTTCAAGCCTCACTTACTGGCAGCTCAGTTGCATATTACTGTATAGTGCCGCAATCGGTACTATTTGGAGTGTAGGGATGGGTGGGTTGATTATATCCCCACATAGAGTGTAGGGTTGGACAGAGATGGTGCGTAGAGGTTGGCTGGGTAGGACTTGTATATTGCATAATCTGTTACTACACTGATTGCTGACATTGTAATGGGCCAAGGCCCAAATGCGTGATTACTTCTGTACTGAGATGGGCGAAAGCCCAAACCGATACTGTCACTGATAGTAAAAGGGCTTAGGCCCAGACTGAGTTTATTCTGTTTACTGTTTGATTATTCTGTATACTGTTTGTTTGTTTGCACGAGGAATTACACACTGAGTTTTGAAAACTCACCACCTTCTGTTAATCTGTATAGGTAATCCCCAGTTTAGGCGGATTGGTGCGGCGAAGGACTCAACAGTGGCCACACGACTCCTTTTTACTATTTCGTACCTAATTATATTTATTTTTAAATCTTTTTTTGGGGTTTTTTATCTGTAATAATGTTCCCTATGGATTTTTGTTTTAAATTTGGATTTAACACTGCTAGAGGTAGATGAAACACAGGGTTTTAAAAAGAAATACATGTGTTTTAGCAAAATACCCACAATGACACAAACTGTTTTAAAAAGCTTCTGCAACGTATAATGTTTTACAAACTAATGAGTGAATAAAAAACACTATTTTAGGATTAACAAAAGAATACAACGAGTTCTAAACGGAAAATGTTTTAAGCAAAGTTATAGTTTTGTTCAACACGAGCTTCAGTTTTCAAACTCACTACCATGTGACATCGCCAGATTCGGCCATAATGTCCAGGCCAGGTTTGGAAACCTCGTTCGAGCATGAAAGATACTACTGCTCGGTCAGAGGCTAGAGCACCTACACGTACCTATGCCGTTCGAGCTAGAGAAGAAGCCATTGCTCCAGATGTGATTGCTAGTACATTCTATCTTTTTTATGTTACTATGTATGTATTGATTGACCATGGGTTAACTCATTCTTATATTTGCATTGCATTAGTAATAGAAAAGAAGTTTCTTGTTGAATCTATTGCTTATGATATTTAAGTTACTAATCCATTAGGTCAAAGTGTGATAGTTAATTTAGTGTGTCGTAATTGTCTACTAAAAGTGAAAGGCTATGAATTCCTTGCTGAATTGGTGTTGCTACCGTTTCGAGAATTTGATGTTATTCTGGGAATGGATTGGTTATCTTTGCATGATGCTGTGGTAAATTATAGACAGAAATGGAATGATTTGAAATGTCAGATAGGAGATATGATTTCAGTTGAGTCTGAAAATTCGAAAGATATTGTTAGAATCATTTTAGCTTTTTCCGCTCAGAGATTGATGCGAAAAGGTAATGAAGCATTTCTAGCATACATCCTTGATACCTGAGATTCAGAATCGAAGCTAGATTAGTTACCGGTTGTTAATGAGTTTGCTGATGTATTTTTTGAAGAATTTTCGGGTTTACCACCTAATCGTGAAGTTGAGTTTGTAATTGATGTGATTTTTGGAACTGCCCCGATATTAGTAACACCATACCGTATGGCACCAGCTAAACTAAAGGAATTAAAGGAATAGTTGCAAAAGTTATTAGATCGAGGGTTTATCAAACTGAACATGTCTCTCAGGGGTGCACCTATTTTTTTGTGAAAAAAGTACGGTTCTTTGAGATTGTGCATAGACTACAGACAGTTGAACAAAATCACCATTAAAAATAAATACCCTTTGCCACGTATCGACGATTTGTTTGATTAATTGAAAGGTGTTGCAGTATTCCCTAAGGTAGACTTCAGAATCGTGTATTATCAATTGAAGGTTAAGGAATGTCATGTGCCAAAGACTACTTTTAGAACTCAATATGGTCATTATGATTTTTTGGTAATGCCATTTGATTTGACTAATGCTCCTGCTGCTTTTATGGATTTAATGAATCGTATTTTTCAACCTTATTTGGATAAGTTTGTGGTTATGTTTAATGATGATACACTAATCTATTCCAAGACAGAATCTAAGCATGCACAACATTTGAGGATTGTACTACAGACTTTGAGAGAAAAGCAATTGTATGCAAAAGTTTAGTAAATGTGAAGTCTGGCTTCATAAGGTTGGATCTTTGAGTCATATAGTATCAGCTGATGGGATTCGAGTTGATTCGAGTAAAGTTTCTACCGTGATAAATTGGAAAACTCAAAAAAATGTTTTAGAAGTGTGAAGTTTTCTCGGTTTAGCAGGGTACTATAGATGTTTTGTTAAGAAGTTTTTGATTATTGCTTCTTCGTTAACTCGATTATTAAAGAAAAATGTTGAGTTTTTTTGGTCTGATGAGTGTCAACAAAGTTTTGATTAGTTGAAGAAAATGTTGACGGAAGCTCCAGTTTTGACTTAGCCAGAATCTAGAGTAGCGTATGTTGTTTATAGTGATGCGTCTCTCAATGGTTTGGGTTGTGTGATGATGCAGTCAGGAAAGGAAGTAGCTTATGCTTCTCAACAATTAAAGCCACAAGAGAAGAATTATCCTACACATGATTTTGAGTTGGCTACGATCGTATTCTCTTTGAAGATTTGGAGACATTATTTATACGGCGAGAAATGTTACATGGTTACAGATCACAAAATTGTAAAGTAATTGATGACTCAAAAAGAATTGAATTTGAGACAAAGACGGTGGCTAGAACTACTGAAATATTATGATCTGGTTATTGACTCCCACCTGGTAAAGACTAATGTAGTTGCGGATGCACTTAGTAAAAAGTTATCATTATTTGCACTCTGAACGTTGAACGCTCAATTAAGTTTAAATGAAGATGATTCTATATTAGCAGAGTTGTGAATGAAACCCCTGTTTCTTCAACGAATTCAGGAATTGTAAGATGATGATCCAAAATTGGTGTTGAAACGACAGATGGTTCAGAATAATTTGAGTTCGGAATATAGTGTTGATGATAGTGGTATGCTGCGTTATCGCAATAGAATTTGTGTTCTGAATAATTTGGATTTGAAAAATGATATTCTTTTTGAAGCTCACAGTAGCACATACTCTATTCACCTGGGTAGTACAAAGATGTATTGTGATTTGAAACGGATGTATTGGTGGCCAGGTATGAAACGAGAAATTTGTGAATTTGTAGTAAAATGTTTGATTTGTTAACAGGTGAAAGCAGAACATCAGGTGCCAGCAGGTTTACTACAACCTGCTATGAATCCTGAATGGAAGTGGGAGCAAGTCACAATGAATTTTGTATCTGGTTTACCTGTAACTCCGTGAAAGAAAGATTCGATCTGAGTGATTATTGACAGATTGACTAAATCGACACATTTTATTCCAGTCAGAACAAACTTCACACTTGAGGAATTAGCTGAACTATATATATATGAGATTGTCAGGTTACACGGGGTTCCAACATCCATTATTTCAGATTAAGATTTGAGATTTACATCGAGATTTTGGAGTAAACTGCAAGAGGGTCTAGGTACAAAGCTAAATTTTAGTACAGAATTTCATCCTTAGACTGACGGGCAATCAAAACGTGTGATTCAGATTTTGGAAAATATATTAAGGTGTTGTATACGCAAATTTGGAGGTAGCTGGGAAAGGTATTTACCATTAGCTAAATTTGCATATAACAATAGTTATCAATCCAGTATAAAAATAGCACCGTTTGAAGCTCTTTATGGGAGAAAATGTAAGACACCATTATACTAGTCTGAACTGAGCGAATATGAACTAGTGGGAGTTGATTTAATTCGAGAGACTGAGGATAAAGTTCAAATTATCCGAGACAATTTGAAAGCTGCTTCTGATCGTCAGAAATCATATACATACTTAGACAGAAAAGATATAGAATTTTCTGTTGGTGATCGGGTATTCTTAAAAGTTTCTCCGTGGAAGAAATTATTACAGTTCGGCAGGAAAGGGAAGTTGAGTCCGAGATTTACCAGATCATATGAAATTGTTGAAAGAATTAGCCCTGTAGCTTATCAATTAGCTTTGCCTCTTGAACTTGAGAAAGTCAATAATGTGTTCCACGTATAGATGCTGAGACGGTACAATATTTGATCCTTCACACGTGATTCCTTATAGTGAAATTGAGCTACAACCAAATATGACGTATTAGGAAGAACCAGTGATAATTTTAGCTCGAGAGGTTAAAAAGTTGTGGACCAAACGAATATCATTGGTAAAAGTCTTGTGGCATCGACATGGTTCATAGGAAGCTACTTGGGAAACTGAAGAATCAATGAGATTACAATATCCGAATCTATTCTCAGGTAACAAATTTCGAGGATGAAATTTCCTAAAGGGGAGAGTTGTAACAGGCCGATTTTCAATGGTGTCGAAAACAGTGGTTCAAGGCCACTAAATTCGACGAGTAAGCTCGTAAAATTTGTTTTATAATATTTACGAGGCAAATGTGGTTTTAGAAAGATTTTTTTAAAATTAGTAATTTGTGTTTTATAAGGGTTTATTAGGTCATGTAGTTTAGAAAATGAGGTATCGAGACCTCGATTCTATAAGCCGAGTCATAAATATTTTTACAAATATTTACGAAGTGTCATTAAGGTAGTATTAAAGTTTCGTTAGAAAATTTTATCGTTTTGATAGTTAATTACTTAAAAAAGACTAAATTAAAAAAAAGGTGCAAAACTTGTGAATTATAAGAAATATTGATTAAATGGCTTAAATGGTAAATAAGGGAGGACTTAAGGAGAAATTAAGCCAAAATTAAAGGCATTAGGCGGCATAAGCAGAGAAGAAAATAAAATAAAATGAATTAAGGGTAAAATGGTAATTTAGTTGAAATTAAAAATGAAACGAATGGCTAATTGAAAGATTTTCTAGACATTTCTCCTTCAATTCTTAGTCCAAAAACACCATTAAAGAGCTCTTAAATCTGGTTTTCTTATTTTAGCTCCATGTGAGTCTAATTTTTACTCTTTTCTTGTAATTTTTATGTTTTTGAAACTTTTACAATTAAGTCCAACTTAATATTACCTTAGTTTTTATTTTATTGAAAATTTTGAAAGTCGCCATTGATGAGTATTAGATGTTTTAGATGAACAACATGGATTTAGAGCTTTAATTTTGTTGTATGATGATTTTATAAAGTGATTTTGTTAAGTATTGATTTTAGGATCAAATTGTGAAGAATTAAAGAATTAGGGTTTGGTATTAAATTCCTATTTTATCAAGGGTTGTATGATAGCGTAAAATATATAGATAAATTATTAATTGAGAAAATTAGTTAATTTAATAAGATTAATTAGTTAAGGACTAAATTGCAAATGTTGTAAAAGTTTGGGGAATTATGTAAATTTAAAAATTGAAGGGTATTAATTGTGAAATGAATTAGAACTAAAATATATGCTAACGAATGAGTAATTTTATATTTTAGATCAAGATCCCATAGATACTATTGAAAAGAAAAGTGGCTTAATAGTCCCTAAATTTTTGTAAAATTACAAATTAACCTGTGTGCGCTTGTACGGTTAAACTTTAATATTTATATTAAATTAACGAATGATATTATGTATTTATTCTATTATTGAAATAAAATATTGTTAAAGTTGTAAATTTCAATTGAATATTAAGATTAAATGAAACACGAGATTTGAGTACATTCGGCAATTAACGAATTGATGGAATTGGAGGAAAATGACAGGAAATTACCCAAGTAAATCGAGGTTCAGCATTTGTTGCGAACTTTTGTGTTTACTTTCTGTTTAGCTCTCACGAGCTTTTGTTTAACTCATATGAGTTTCCGTTCAGCTCTATTGAGCTTTTGTTTAACCCTTATGGGTTTCTGTTCAACTCACACGACTTCTGTTTAACCCTTATCGGTTTTCGTTCAATTCTTATGAGCTTCCATTCAACCTTATGGGTTTCCGTTTAGCTCTCATGAGCTTCTATTCAGCCTTCGGGCTTTTGAAAATGATGTACTCTTATCCGTAAGTCATTCTCCGATTTGGAAAGATCTGGTAAGTGAATATGTAATTGAAATTGAAACACATACTGATTGATATTGTTATTAATCTGAGTTTACCTGATATAACTATCTTAAGAATTTTGGGAAAACTTGATTGTGGGAAGAAACAGGATAGAATGATGGACTCCTAAGTATTCCCCATCTAAGTTTTAATAACCCAAAGCATATTTTAATAACATTACGCGCTGAAGCATGTTTCATATTGAAAAATTCTTCCGGAGTACTTGGCTGGTAACCCTGACGCCACTCATTCAAATGATATCTTTGTCTTATAAAAGGCCCAAGAAATCCCTCACAATTTGTGTATCCAGCATCAACTAGATATTAACAACCTATAAAAAAACTATTTATCATGGTTAATTTCTCAAAAAAGTATATCTTAAAAATTAATTCAAATTCCTTAAATTTTGCACTTTACCATGAGGAACTTTTAGTCCATGTCTCCTACTAATGGCATCTCGAAAAATCCGTCCATCAGCAATAGAACCTTCCCAACCAGGAAGAACATTGTAACACCCCAAAAATCCAAGTATTTATTTTTGCATATTTGTAACACAACTACTTGTTTGCTTCAGTGGTGAAGTGATTTGTGTGTGTTGGGAGTGTCTGAGAAGTCTTGGGTTCAAACCTGGGCTTGTGCAAAAATTTTTGTTTTTAAGGAAGGAAACCCTTGCTTATAGTTAGTAGGCTTTTAAATTATTGTTGGTAAAATAGGTCAGAATGGGCTTGCTGGTCTGGTGGTTAAGTAGAGTGTCAAAGTACTGGAGGTCTTAAGTTCAAATACCTGTGCAAACAAGGGATGGTATTTTGCTGCTTGTGTCATGTGTGAGTTTGTGTTAGACTAAAATTTTGATAGTGGAAAGATTGATGGAGATAATTAAGGAGATTTGGGTAGGGGAGTGTTGGAGTGATTTTAGGAGAAAATATGGGATTGTGGAGTTATCCCGAATTGACTGAAGATTTCGACTATCTCTCCTCCCACTCTCCCAATTTCAATCACTTTCGGCATTGTTCTTTTTTTTCTTGCTTTTTAAAATTTTACTGTCGCCATCTCCTTCCTTACCCTCTGCCGAGTTTTTTTGATTCTTTGTTTCCTCATTTTCTGACGTCTTCCTTCATCCATGCTGCCTTTTCATCTTTTTACATGTGCTTCCGAATTGTTCCCTTGATTCTTCTCATCTTTTTGTATCCTTTTCATTCGTTCAATCAAAGGAGTTACGTTCCTTCTTCGCTGATTACACGTTAGTAGGTAAGGGGAAGTTATGTTTGAGTTAGGGTAGTCGTTGCTTGGTGCAAACTATTTATTTTATTTTATTTATTTATTTAATTTTATTTACATTTTCTATTCTTTCCATTAGTGATTACGTGCTATTGACAGCAGTAAATCAGGGGGAGCGAGACTTTTCTCATACTACTTCGGGAGCCAACCGAGTTTAAGCATTAGGGGTAAGTTTCGATTGCTACTTAATTGAGTAAGTTGTTGGGTTGGTTTTAATTCGACCACTGAAGTGATTAATTAATGAATTGATTGTATGTTGATCAATTATAGGTTCGGATTGCTCGGAAATGCTTTTAAGTGACAAACAAATCAGTGTGTAAACCCTATCCAAAACGAAAATCGGCAAAAGCCAAAAATTACTGCAATTGACACTACACGAGCGTGCGCTCGCTTGTGTGGTAAACCAAATGCATAAATGTGGGCATTAGACTGTTGTGGCCACCATGAGCAATTTCGTGGTCTTAGGCCGTTTTGGGCCACGATGGGCAGAAATGGGTAGTGTGGGCCAAACGGGCTTGTGGTCTCCACACGGGTAAATCGTATGAGCGTGTGGAGGAAATTGGGTCAAACTGTGTAATTTCATTACCGAGACCAATTCTAGGCTATGTGGGCTACACGAGTGTGTGGGCCCACATGGGCCCGTATTATGGGCCCTAGGCCCAACTTAACTATTTGACTATTAAGGTTGCATGGGTCGCCCGAGACGACTGTGGGCCTACTAATGGGTCGGTTAGTAGGCCTAGACTACCAAACTATTATAAAATAACAATTATGCCCCTATGTTATAAAATGACTATTATGCTTTATGTTATAAAATGATGGTTATGCCCCTATGTTATAAAATGACTGTTATGGCCCTATGTTATAAAATGACTATTATGCCCCTATGTTATATAATGACTGTATGCTTAATGTTATGTATGATTGTATATGAGCATGCCACGATATATATATGTTGCATACATGTATGATATGTTACATGGGAATGATATTATTATGATTGGACGAAGTGTACTGTACTGGCAGCTCTGCTGCAACTACTTTTTAGTGCTGCAACTGGTGCTAATCTTATCCCCACGTGGAGTGTTCAGCTGGACGGAGTGGAGTGGAGTGTAGAGGCTGGATGGGTAGGATTTCTGATTGCATGTCTGAACTGTTACTGTCACTGTAATGGGATAAGGCCCACACTAATACTGTCACTGTAATGTGCTAAGGCCCAACTGAACTGATCTGATATTAAATTGGACTTAAGCCTAGACTGTAAATGCATTGGCTATTTGCTTTTATGGGGTTACACACTGAGTTTTCGTAAACTCACCCCTTTGTTTATCTTACAGGTAATCCCTAATCTTAGGGACCGGTGTTGCGAGGGACTCGGAGGTGGCCACACAACTGCACCTGGTTTTACATTTTTTATAAGAAATTTAGTTTAGGTATTTGTTCTGTAATAAGGCCTTTTAAAATTTTCTTTTAAACTTTTAATTTGGGGATTTTACTTATTTTAATTCATATCTGATAGAAGTAGGACACGAATTTTCAAAAGATGAATGATTTTTTCAAAACACCATGTTTTCGTACCATAAAATAAAAGCTTCCGCATCAAAATAATGTTTTGAATATAGTAACAACAAATAAGATCAACAAACTGCTAAAGACAACTTGAGTTTCATTAAACGAGAATTAATATAGAGCGTGATTTTCATTAAAACTATGTTTTCGAAAAACACTTCAATGTGATAGCGCCATATTCGGTGATAACGTCTAGGTCGGGTTTAGGGTGTTACATTTAGTCGTATCAGAGCCAAGTTCAAAACTCGACTATGGTTTTTGGGTTTTATTTTCTAAAACTTGGAATTTTCAAAAGAATTGTACTAAACGATTTAGACGTACTTTGAAATATTTATACTGAATTTGTAGCACATCGAGGCTCCGACGCCGATCCTGTAAGTCTTCTGAAACTGTTGTTTGTTTTAAACTAAAAACGCTATAAATAGAAATACAAAGACTACTGTAGGTAGAAGACTATACTATACTGAGACACTCTAGTTAGAGTGAACTGAAAACTATAGTAAGTGTGCGATCTACAAAAACGAACTTTGAGTTACTGATAAGGATTTGCATAAAACTTTGCTAATAAATAACTGAAACTGTAAATTGATCTGCATAAAACTGTTAATTTAGATAAAATGCAATTGGATAATGAGCACAAGAGGTACTCGCGGATGGGGTACAAGAGGCCATGGTAGAGGCCGTAGAGGTGCTCGAGCTGAGTCTTCGTCGTCTAACCATATACCCAATTTGGAGTCTAGTGAGACACCGGCCTCACTGGTGACTGAGACTAGGTCTCCCGATCGAGCGGCTGGGGATGACGCACTGTCCCAAGCTATGTTACGAATTCTGGAGAGGGTCGCTGGGACCAATGCTAGTATTATGGGTTGTAGGTCAGTTACAGAGCAATTTCGATCTAACGAGGCTGAGATTTTTAGGGGTATTCTTGGAGTTGCCACTAAAGTGGTTGAATATTGGATTGAGGCCAGAGAGAGGATTATGGATTACCTCGACTGTACCCCCGAACAAAAATTAAAAGGAGCCGTGTCATTGTTACGAGACGAAGCCTATCAGTGGTGCCTTACAGTTAAAGAGGGTACTCAGGCTGACCGATTGTCATGGGAATTCTTTAAAACTACTTTCTAAGGGAAGTATGTGGGCGTTAGTTATGTGGATACCCAGAGGAGAGAGTTTCTGAATCTAACTCAGGGGGATAAATCAGTGGCTGAGTATGAAGCTAAATTTTTACGATTAAGCCACTATGCACGTGGGATGGTGGTAATTGATTATGAGCGGTGTGTTTGGTTCGAGGACGACGTTAGGGATAGTCTGAGACTTTTGATAGCTTCATAGAGGGAGTGAGATTTTGCCACACTAGTGTACAAGGCGAAGATCGCTGAGGAGGTGAAGCGTACTGAGCGTTTGAATAGAGAAAATGGTAGGAATAAAAGGGATTCGGAGCCCTTGAGTTCCGTTCAAAGGCCGAAAAAAAAGGCCAGAGTGGATGGGCCGGTCAGAGTTAGGGCCCCTATTGTTGCTACTAAACCGCAGACATGTGTTGGCTGTGGTAGACGCCATCAGGGCGAGTGCTAGAAAAGGATTGGGGCATGTTTAAGGTGCGGATCATTAGAGCACCATACTAGAGACTGCCCACGGAGGCCCGAGTAGATGCAAGCTACAGGTCGGGGTACTGCTCAATCGTCGAGAGGTGCTCAGCAACCATCGAGAGGTCGTGGTCAGACCAAAGATGGAAATGGTATGGGTTTTGGTCGTGGAGTACCAGGCAGAGGTACTGGTCATACTGAGGCGAGACAGCTAGCTTTGGTTTAAACTGCACATCGCCGAGAGGACGGAGACACCCCAGATGTTATTACTGGTACGTTTCTTATCTATAATGTACTTTATACTACACTGATTGATGTTGGGTCTACGCATTCATATATAGCATGCTTGGTGTCTGAGACTTTGGGTATAATAGTTGAAACCACTATAAGTGAAATTACTGTGTTAAGTCCTTTAGGGCAGTCAGTTAAGGTGAACAGATTATTTAGAGGTCTACCGTTGTAGGTTCAAGGAACCATATTTTTGGCAGACTTAATGTAACTTCCTTTTGGAGAATTTGACTTAATACTGGGCATAGACTGGTTGTTTAAGCATCAAGTGAATTTGGACTGTGCTACTAAACGGGTGGTACTGAAAGTTGTAGAGGGGGATGAGGTGATGCTAATAGGGGAGAGTCAGAATTATCTGTCAAATGTGATTACTGCTCTGAGGACCGAGAAGTTGGTTTGTAAGGGTTGTGAGGAGTATATAGCCTACATCAATGGTATTAATTCTGAGGCTCCATCTGTTAAAGATATCAGAATAATCAAGGATGTTTTAGATGTTTTCCCCGATGGACTACCTAGACTACCTCCAAATCGTGAAGTTGAATTTGGGATTGAGCTCCTACCGGGTATAGCTCTAGTGTCCATCGCTCCTTATAGAATGGTACCAAATGAGCTAGTAGAGCTTAAGGCTCAGATTCAAGAGTTATTGGATCGAGGGTTCATTCGCCCTAGTGTGTCTCTATGGGTAGCACCGATTTTATTTTTGAAAAAGGATGGATCCATGCGTATGTGCATTGATTACCGGCAACTAAATAAACTGACTATTAAGAACAAGTACCCCCTGCGGAGGATTGATGATCTATTCGATCAGTTTCGAAGAGCTTCGGTCTTCTCTAAGATTGATCTCCGGTCGGGGTATCATCAACTGAGAGTCAAAGAGTCTGATGTTCACAAGACAGTGTTTAGGACTCGTTATGGTCATTATGAGTTTCTTGTGATGCCGTTTGGACTGACGAGTATACCAGTGGCTTTTATGGATCTGATGAACCGAGTGTTCCAAGCTTATTTGGATCGGTTCGTAGTGGTTTTTATAGATGACATCTTGGTGTATTCGAGAATTGGGGATGAACATGATGCACATCTTCAAGTTGTTCTACAGATTCTGAGGGAGAAACAATTATACGCCAAGTTTCGCAAGTGTGAATTCTGGCTACGAGAGGTAACGTTTCTGGGCCATGTGGTATCTTCTGAAGGGATTAGAGTTGATCTTCAAAAAATTGAAGCTGTTTTGGATTGAAAGAGGCCTAAGACGGTATCTGAGATTTGAAGTTTTTTGGGTCTGGCAAGGTATTATAGACGTTTTGTTGAGGGGTTTTCATTGATTGCTGTACCTCTAACTAAACTATTGCGTAAAGGGGTACCGTTTGTCTGGACTGATAGCAGTAACAACGTTTTGAGAAACTTAATAAGGTTATGACGGAGGCCCCTGTCTTAATATAGCCAGAGTTTGGGAAAGAATTCATTGTCTACAACGATGCATCACATGTCATCTTGGGATGCGTGTTGATGCAAGAGGGTAAAGTAATGGCTTATGTGTCTCGTTAGCTTAAAAATCATGAGGTGAATTATCTAACGCATGACTTGGAGTTGGCCGCGGTGGTATTCACACTAAAAATCTGAAGGCATTTTCTGTATGGTGAGAAGTGTATCATCTACACTGATCACAAGAGCCTCAAGTACCTCCTTACTCAGAAGGAGCTAAATCTTAGGCAGCGTCGATGGATTGAGCTACTTAAAAATTATGACTGTTCAATTGAATACCATCTTGGAAAGGCCACTGTGGTGGCCGATGTACTGAGCCGTAGGGCTATGACTGATTTGAGAGTGATGTTTGCTCGCCTCAGTTTATTTGATGATAGTAGTCTGTTATCTGAACTACAAGTTACACCGACGTGGATAGAGTAGATTAAGGGTAAGCAAAAAGGGAATAAGTTGTTGGGACTTCGTTTTTGGCAGGTTGAGAGTGGGGAAACCTAAAATTTTAGACTGAATAGTGAAGGGCCTTCGTGGGAGAGTCTGTGTACCAAGGGATAATTATTTGAGGCAGTCTATACTGTGAAAAGCACATAGTAGTCCTTATGCTATGCATCCCGGTGAGAATAAATGTACTGAGACCTTCGTAAGTTATATTGGTGGCCTGGTCTTAAGCGTGAAGTTACTGATTTTGTAAGTAAGTGCTTAACTTGCCAGCAAGTGAAGGCTGAACATCAGTTACCTTCAGGGTTGCTACAGCCAGTTAAATTTCCACTTTGGAAGTGGGAGAGAGTAACTATGGACTTCGTTAGTGGGATACCATTAACGCCTACTAAGAAGGATGCGGTATGGGTTGTAGTAGATCGGCTAACCAAGTCAACCCATTTCATACCAATTCGTACTAATTACTCTTTGCAGAAGTTGGCTAAACTGTATGTGGCTGAGATAGTGAGATTGCATGAGGTACCGGTTTCCATAATATCAGATAGAGATCCTCGCTTCACGTTTCAATTCTGAAAGAAGTTACACGAGGCTTTGGGTACAAGAATGGACTTTAGTACTTTGTTTCACCCCCAGATAGATGGTCAATTGGAAAGGGTGATTCAAATACTGGAGGATATGTTAAGGTGTTGTGTAATTGATTTCCGAGGCTCTTAGGAAGACTATTTTCCTTTGGTAGAGTTTTCTTATAACAATAGCTACTAGTCTAGCATACAGATGGCACCTTACAAGGCATTATATGGCCGTAGGTGTCATACTCTTTTGTGTTGGACTGAGTTGGGCGAGCGGCGTGTTATGGGCCCTGAATTGGTTTCTAATACCGAGGATAAAGTTAGATTAATTCGGGATCGACTGAAGGCGGTATCTGACAGAGAATTCGTATACGAATTTGAAGCGCAAGGAGATTGAATATTCTGTGGGGGACTTCGTCTTTCTTAAGGTCTTACCATGGAAGAAGGTACTAAGATTTGGACGGAAGGGCAAGTTGAGCTCTAGCTTTATTGGGCCTTATCGCATACTGAAATATGTGGGACCAGTTGCCTACCAACTTGAGTTACCTCTAGAGTCGGACCGGATTCATGATGTGTTCCACGTGTCTATGCTGAGGTGTTATCGCTCTGATTCCACACACATGGTTTCGACTGAGGAGATTGAGGTTAGACCGGACCTGACTTTTGAGGAGAAATCGACTCAGATTTTAAACCGTGATGTGAAAATTCTGAGGAAGAAGGCTATTCCACTAGCTAAGGTGCTTTGGCGCAATCACAGCTTAGAGGAGGCCACGTGGGAACCCGAAGAGGCGATGTGACAACAATACCCTCATCTATTTTGATTAGGTAAACTTCGAGACCGAAATTTTTTTAAGGGATAGAGTTGTAATGCCCCAAAAATCCAAGTATTTATTTTTGCATGTTGTAACACAACTACTTTTTTGCTTCAGTGGTGAAGTGATTTGGGTGTGCTGGGAGTGTCTGAGAAGTCTTGGGTTCAAGCCTGGGCTTGTGCAAAAATTTTTGTTCTTAAGGAAGGAAACCCTTGCCTATAGTTAGTAGGCTTTTAAATTATTGTTGGTAAAATAAGTCAGAATGGGCCTGCTGGTCTAGTGGTTAAATGGAGTGTCAAAGTACTAGAGGTCTTGAGTTGAATACTTGTGCAAACAAGAGGTGTTATTTTGCTGCTTGTGCCGTGTGTGAGTTTGTGTTGGACTAAAATTCTGATAGTGAAGATGTTGATGGAGATAGTTAAGGAGATTTGGGTGGGGGAGTGTTAGAGTGATTTTAGGAGAAAATATGAGATTGTGGAGTTATCTGGAATTGACTGAAGATTTCGGCTATCTCTCCTCCCACTCTCCCAATTTTGATCACTTTCAGCATTGTTCTTTTCTTCTTGCTTTTCAAAATTTTATTGTCGTCCTCCCTTCCTTGCCCTCTGCCGATTTTATTTTGATTCTTTGTTTCCTCATTTTCTGACATCTTCCTTCATCCATGCTGCCCTTTCTTTTTTTTACTTGTGCTGCCGAATTGTTCCCTTGATTCTTCTCATCTTTGTGTATCCTTTTCATTCGTTCAATCAAGGGAGTTGCGTTCCTTCTTCGCTGATTACACGTTGGTAGGTAAGGGGTAAGTAATGTGTGAGTTGGGGTAGTCGTTGCTTGGTGCAAACTGTTTATTTTTATTTTATTTATTTATTTATTTCTTTTTTATTAGCATTTTCTATTCTTTACATTAGTGATTACATGCTGTTGACAGTAGTAAATTGGGAGCAACAAGACTTTTCTCATACTACTTCGGGAGCAAACCGAGTTTGAGCGTTAGGGTAAGTTCTGATTGCTCCTTAATTTAGTAAGTTGTTGGGTTGGTTTTAAATCGACCATTGAAGTGATTAATGGATTAATTGAGTGTATGTTGATCAATTATAGGTTTGGATTGCTCTAAAGTGCTTTTAAGTGACAAACGAATCAGGTGTGTAAACCCTACCCAAAACGTAAACTGGAAAAAGCCGAAAATTATGGCAATTGACACTATACGAGCGTGCGATTGCTTGTGTGGTAAAACGAATGCATAAACATGGGCATTAGACTGTTGCGGCCACCATGAGTGGTTTCGTGGTCTTAGGCCGTTTTGGCCCACGATGGGCCGAAATAGGAAGTGTGGGCCCAACGGGCTTATGGTCCCCACACGGGTAAACAGCACGACCATGTGGAGGAAATTGGGTCAAATTGTGTAATTTCATGACCGAGACCAATTTTAGGCTATGTGGGCCACACGAGTGTGTGGGCCCACATAGGCCCGCATTATAAGCCTTGGGCCCAACTTCACTATTTGTCAGTTAAGGTTACACGAGTTGCCCGAGACGACTGTGGGCCTATTGATGGGTCAGTAAGTAGGCCTAGACCCCCAACCTGTTATAAAATAACGGTTATGCCCCTATGTTATAAAATGACTGTTATGCCCCTATGTTATAAAATGACGGTTATGCCCCTATGTTATAAAATGACGGTTATGCCCCTATGTTATAAAATGACTGTTATACCCCTATGTTATAAAATGACTATTATGCCCCTATGTTATAAAATGACTGTTATGCCCTTATGTTATTAAATGTCTATTATGCCCCTATGTTATAAAATAACTGTGTGCTTAATGTTATGTATGAATGTATATGAGCATGCCACGATATATATATGTTGCATACATGTATGATATGTTCCATGGGAATGAGATTATTATGATTGGAGGAAGTGTACTGTACTGGCAGCTCTGCTGCAAATACTGTTTAGTGCCGCAACCGGTGCTAATTTTAGAGTGCAGGGATGGGTGGGTGATTTCATCCCCACATGGAGTGTTGGGCTAGACGGAGTGGAGTGTAGAGGCTGGATGGCTAGGATTTCTGATTGCATATTTGAACTGTTACTGCCACTGTAATGGGCTAAGGCCCACATTGATATTGTCATTGTAATGAGCTAGGGCCCAACTGAACTGAACTGTTATGAAATTGGGCTTAAGCCCAAACTGTAAATGCATTGGCTATTTGCTTTTATGGGGTTACACAATGAGTTTTCGTAAACTCACCCCTTTGTTTATCTTACAGGTAATCCCCAATCTTAGGGACTGGTGTTGCAAAGGACTCAGAGGTGGCCACACAACCGCACCTGGTTTTACATTTGCTTTTTTATAAGAAATTTATTTTGGGTATTTGTTCTGTAATAAGGCCTTTTAAAACTTTCTTTTAAAATTTTAATTTTGGGATTTTAATTATTTTAATTCATATATGATAGAAGTAAGACACGGATTTTAAAAAGATGAATTTTTTTTCAAAACATCACGTTTTCGTACCATAAAATAAAAGCTTCCGCATCAAAACAATGTTTTGAATATAGTAACAACAAATAAGATAAAAAAACTGCTAAAGACAACTTGAGTTTCAATAAACGAGAATTAATATAGAGCGGGTTTTTCATTGTGATAGCGCCAGATTCGAAACTATGTTTTCGAAAAACACTTCAATATGATCGTGCCAGGTTCGGCCATAATGTCTAGGCCGGGTTTGGGGTGTTACAAACATAAACAACATGCATATCAGGTGTACAAATACCTAACATATTTGTTGCTATGTCACCTTTTCGCGTTCGATATCTAGGTTTATCAATTGTTGGAACCGTAACCTTGATGTGGGTTCCATCTAAAGCACCTAAGCAATTCTACATCACATGTATAAAACCTCAGGTTAGGATACTATATTTAAATCTAAATCAACTAAATTATGTACGAGCTATATATAGAACTCACTCCAATACCTTGAACCATTTCCACCTTGGGTTTGTAGAATTAGTTGTAATTGGCTCTGCCTTTTTAAATAACAAATCTTGTAAGCGTATGACAACATTTAAAACATTATGAAATGGTCTGCTAACGATTTCCTCGGACCTATTAAAGTGATGCTTGATAACTCAATTTTTAAGGGATGAGAAATGATATGTAAAAATATTGCCACTTTCTCATCAACAAGCATGTTCCTTGACGAGTTCAATCCCCTAAAGTTTGTAACATCTCACATAGTTTAAAAAAGGTAATTCTATTCATCCTAACTTGTTCAATACAGGTCTCGTCACTAGCATATACAAGTCTTTTCACATAATCTTGTTTTGCATAAAAATCTAAAATATAAGATCTAATCCTTGGTCTATAACTATGTAGGCTATGGATGACACCCAATGTAACTAAGAACCAAATCGCAACTGTACACATTTTCAACCATATTGTCAATGCAAGACCAATTCTTTTATGCCTCTCACTTTGTACTATTAAAGGCAGACGAGCCATTACTGCAAGATATTAAAGTGTTACATATCTTCAAATCATAGTAAAAGGGTCACATTTCTCCAATACTAATTTCAATAACAGTAAAAAAAATCAATGAATTGCCAAAGAACTTACAGTGATTCAGTGAATACAAGACGCTCAACTATGGGTGGAGGAAGCAATCAAACAAGCCAAAGAAGAAGAGGAAGCAATAACACATTGTCAAAGAAAAATGAACAATACATATTAAGAATCTTTACAAAGCACAAAATAGAAATTACAATTATATTTGCAAGTAAAAAACTTGAAATTCATTTCTCTATCAATCACCAAAAAAGAAAAAAGAAAGAAAGAAAAGAAAAGAATGTGTTTTGTGGATTTGGTTTATTGATGATTGATGTTTAATAATTATTTTTAAAATAACCATTTAATACATCCACATCCAAATTACATAGTTTCCAATTCTACGAAATATACATATATTATATGAAATTTTTAAAATTTCGATCTTTAATTTACATTTTAAAAGTTTGTATTCATCCTCACATTGTAATTAACTAATGCTTTATTTGAATTAATAATCGTGAATAGAAAAATATATATTATTTTGTTTGAATAGTTAAAATTAGTAAAAAGAAAAAATAATATGAATTTAATAATTTTAGTAGAAAAGAAAATAAATAATTGAATATATTAATTTTTTTATAAAGTACATATTGAATAGTTAAATAAAAGGGCTCAACTTCCTTATCGTAACATTTCATTTAAACTAAAAAGGTATTTAAATAAGGTCTTAATTTCTTTTATTTTGTATTAACTCAATTCGATTATAGGTATATAGTGTGTTAAATATCTTAAAAATTATGTATTTTAAAATAGTTGATTATTATTTTATTTAAATAAAATCTAAAACTCCATATACATTTCATTCTTACCATATCATGATTTTTTGTGGCATTTTACTTTTTTTTGTTTCGTTTGTTGAGATAATTTTTGTATTTGAATAAAAGAAGTTCAACTCTTACATTAAAAGTAATGAGTTCACATGCAATTTTGGTATTATTATTATTAATTTTAAAATTTAATTTAAAAGTATACTAAATTAAATACACTATATTAACAATTGTAGATAAAGTTTTTTTTTGAAATAAAATATGTTTGTAGTGTTAATTATAATTTTTAATCAAACAATATAAGTAATATAAAACATTGTTTATGTAATGCCCTGAGTAATTTATCTTTGTTTCTGTAAATACTTACCACTAATATCTGTCTGCTTCAGTAGTTAGGTGTTTTGAGCATGTGTGTGAGGTCTTGGGTTTAAGTCTCCCTTTTGGCAAATTTGTTATTTTTCCTAATTCTAGCCTTATCCTTATTGAGTGGGTTATATAAAATTGTCTGTTAATCCTTATCAGAATGAGTCTGTTGGTAACAAAGGTTTTTCCGAAAATACAAACTGGGTTTCTAAATATAACGGTTTCTAAGACTTCCGCTGTAAATTATGTTTTGGCAAATAAATTAATTAAATAAAGCTTTCAGTAATAGTCATAAACGAATATGAGTTATAAAACTTGGATGATTTATCGAACAACTATACAAAGCTTTATCGATGTAACACTATTTTCAAATCCCATCATCGTAACATTACCAGATTCGGCCATAACGTCTAGGCCAGGTTTGGGGTGACCAAAATTAAATATAACATAAATTAAACATATCAAAAATAAAAATAGTTTAAAAATACATTAAAAGATTAAAATAGTTTTAAATGAAACATATCGAAAATTAAATATAACCAAAATGTTCTTGTTTAACGTAAAAAGATCAAATCCGAATTGTAAATGTAGTTTAACATGTATATATTGTATTTCCCGTATTACTAGAAAAGAGTAATGGTATATTCATTCCAATGGAGATATTTGTTTAAGTCCCTTTTCCTTATTCATATTTTTTGTTGTTGTTGACTCTTGGCATTTGGCAGCCTACAAGGGTGTGCTGCTCTTTACCTTGGCAGCCTCCTTTTCCATTAATAAATTTCATCTTTCCAAAGTTGAACTCATAACCAACTTACAACAAAGACATTGGGAGGGTATTGTTACCTTAGCACACCCTTGAGTGATATTTTCCCCTTCTTGTTGCTACCTTCAACCACTCATTTAGCTAAAACACACAAACCATTCCATTATTTCAAGAGGATACACATTTAACATATAATGCTTCCAACTAAAAAATCCAAATAAAAATAAACTTAACAAAAAACCAAAGGCAAAATGAATGGAAAACTTGAAACCCATAAAACTAAAACTAAAACTAAAACATAATATTGCATAAGGTTGAACAATTAAAGCATACTCATCTAGCATATGACTAAACTAAAATGACTCAAGCAAGTAGTGCAAACACGCAAGAACGATAAAACATGGAAAAAAACAATTTAGGGAATGGTTTAAGGTATATCACACTAGAAATACAAGTTTCGTAAGATTACATGGTCAAAAAATGAACAACAATAGTATTAAACAACAACAACCCTTATTGTCTATTCATTTTCCTTGGATTACTCTTATTCAATGCCATGTTCGACAAACCATCTAAATGCTAACACATACTTTTGAAATCTGACAAAACATGTCTTTTAGTAGAAGAAATTTATGTTACTGCATCAGTTCTATCTACAAGTTTATTTTGTCTTAGAAGTTCATGCCCGCATATAAACTGTTCTATGTGCATGCACTCTATCAATTTTACTTGTTTGCACCAACAATTTTCTATAAGGATTAAATTACTTAGTTATATCATCATTCAAATACATGAAATTTTTTATTGATCTTTTAAAATTTATATTGATGTTAAAGTGTATATAATTTCTATTACATCAAAAAATTAGATTATATCTAGAAATTCAAAATATTTTTACTTCAATCTCAAAATCAAAGGGTTTATGAGTAAAAATCATTTAACTAAAAAATAATTTTAAGGTTTGTTTAAATAGAAGGTAAACTAGTTTAAGGATTTTATAAGTACATTAGCCAAAATGAATCTAGATTTCAATTTTTCATATTTTTCTACATGCTAATGAGAAAAAGGCTTGCATAGATGGCTAGACTAGAATGAGAAACACAATATTACAAGTTCTATCAAGCAGTTAAATACCCATTTTCCCTTAATTTTATGAGCAACCAAACAAGGAAGAATGATAAACACAATGTTACAAGTTCAAAACCACAAGAATTCAATAAGTCATGATAAGATACAACATGCACTACTCACAACTGAACATGGCATCGAGAAATAGTGAAAAAAAAAGTTGTCAGAAAAGAAACACGAACACTATCAACTTCTGAAGAAATCAAATAGATGAAACCTGGAAAATGAGAATAGAAATGGATAAAGAACTAACCATTCCAAGAAAATGTCCTTAGCAACCATGTAAATGCCAGATAAAATCTTCAGCTTTTGTATAAATCAAAATAGATGAAAACCAGTGGAAAAATGAGGGTAATGAATGATTGCCTGCAACTTAATACAAAAATCTTACGATGGTCTGGTGATCAAGTTATAATGTCTCTGTCCAATCAACTATAAACATTATGAAGGATACCTTTAATTTAAATTGCATAAAACAGATGAAGATTGGTACAAAATATGATCATACTTTCATTAGTTTTTAAGGAGAATTACTATACAACCTTAGAAAATAGAAACTCAAATATCTGTTGCCTTCAAAATGTAGGGACGAACTAATAACAAAGAAAACCGGTAGAAAGTTACAACTACAAACTTAAATATTAAATATTCGAGATCCATTGTGCCAATTCGATATTTAAAGAATTGAAAATTTGAAATTATAAATGAACGAAGCATACTAGATCAAATTAGATTTAAATTAAATATAATATCATTAACTCAACGTACAAATACAATAAATATTTAGTATTCCATTAGTACTCCAAGAAAGAAGAAAAAAATCAGAAAAAAAATCACTAGCAAAATTCAAGAATCACTATCAAAACACCATGAAAGGGACATTAAAGTTTAGCAATATAAAACCAGTATCAATCTTCAAAACTGAAAAGAAACCTATTATTTCTACTAATTTAACAAAAAAAATTAGAAAAAAAAGAAATCAAAATGGGAGAAGACTTACCTGAGGGAGGACTGCTCACATCAAACCACTATCTGATTTTTCTCTTCTCAAGTTTCCACCTCAATTGAAAGCAAAAGAAGGCATTGTTGAGGTCATTTGGAGTTAGAAAAAAATTCTGAGATTGAAGGCCTTGTTAGGGTTTGTCAAAGGGAGATAGGGTTGGTGAGGATAGAAGCATGAAAAATAGGGAGATAAGGTTAGGAGGAAATGGGAAGAAGCATGAAAAAAGAGGAAAATGCTTTAGACATGAGAAAGAAATGAGGGTAAAATTGAAAGTTTGACTTAATTTTTTGCCCACCCATTCCCTGAATCATTATTCCTTGAGGAGACCACCGAATGGTAAACAACAATTTTGCCTTGAATAATCCTGTATGGAATAGGACTGTAATAGCTCATTACAACCAACCAAGCAATGGCTTAGTGATGGGCCCACTGAATTAAGTTGTAATATATTAGTATTACAGGCAACCAAACATGACCTTAGTTAAATTCAGTTTTAAAAGGCATTTTGAATTTTAAAAACCCAACGTTTTATCGAAAGTGTAGTTATGATTTTAAAGTGATTAAAAGTTTAAAACAGAAAATAAAAGTCCAAAACAAAAATAGTCCCAAATGTCCGAAACAGTCCAACAATACCAAAACAATATAAACCAGGTTTTAAAAAAACACAAATTTAAAGTGTTTGATCAAGCTCCCGTCGCACTGGCTCGTCCTATATCTGAGGATTACCTGAGAATCAAATAAACAGAGAATGGGCTTACAAGCTCAGTGTGTAACTTATAATAATAAAATCAATAGATACAATTTCAGACATGCTTTCATATATCAACCAGACACATTGCATAAACAGAAACAAAATTAGAACATATCAAATATAGATTAAAAATCTTACCCCCATCCACTACGCACCATCTCTGACCATCCCTTCACACCATATATGGTATCAAATACCCATCCAGCCCTACACATCACTAAGTGACTGTATGTCACTTTTTAGAATATTTGTTGTCTAGCCGCCAGATCATTAGGCGGTAATCTGCCAGAAACAAATATATATGTGGTTGAGCCACCAAATACGACAGAAAAATTAAACTACCCACACTTCCTCCATAATCATAACTACCACCCCAATGCATATGCAAAGCCAAATAGATATCACATACATGTATGACATACATGTTTTTCATATAACAAATCATACTCAGCATATAACATATCATACTTAGCATGTAATAGACTAATAATACGTACATAAGTCGTATCTAACGCTAACAAAACATCATAAATTATGATTTATAGTCTAATTAGTACCATACGGACCCTACGAAATGCTACATTCTACTCGAACAATGAATACGACCCTAGGGAAAATTTTCAAAATTTGGCCCCACATGGCCTGGTACACGGTCTCATACACGGTCGTGTGGCCCATACGGCCCAATTAACCTAGATCGTGTGGCTCACACAGTCTGTGACACACTACCATGTGGTGTCAACAGTCCAATTTTTAGCTTTCAGTCGTTCGCATATTTTCAAGTTTTCATTATACATATAGATATTTTCTAATATGAAATCGGTCCCGAGATTTCCAGAACCTAAAATCATCATTCTAGTGACCAATTTTTAGTAAAGAAAACTAACACTTTTGATCAAAACACAACATACGTAACACTAAACTGAAAAAATCAACCCATTTTTGGGTGTTCAGTCACTTACCCAAACAAATGAGCAACCCCACACACCTAACTCACTGGAGGACCGCTGATTACCTTTTGTTCTTCTCCTAAACACAGATTGGAGTCATTAAATAATACAAAATAAAAACCTAACACAACCCCAACACAGTTCCAAAACAATTACAACAAAATATAGAGAAGAGAACGAATAAACCTTACCTTTAAGAATAGTAGCTGGCAGCATAAGGATTTATGTTCTAAGAGTTAGCAGTAACAAAAAAGGAGAAAGAAAGTAGGGGAAAGAAGACAAAATTGAAACAGAAGAAACAAAGAATAGAAAAAAGAAAAGCGTGAAACAGTAAGGCTTGAAGGACGGCAAAATCAGTCAAAATTAAGGGAATTTTGGATAAAACCTAAAAATAAAATTTAAGAAGAATAAATTGAAAAACTCCCCACTTCCCTCAACTACCCACTAAATCCCACAAAATCTGGTACACTAATACCATCCAACCACTACCACATATGTGACACACACATGGAGAAGCAAAAATATTGTCATTTTGCTTATACAGGGACTTGAACACAAAACCAAAGGATAAACTAACACCTTACCTTTGAACCAAAAAAATTATTCTTTCACAAGTTAAGTGAAAATAATGTTTAAGTCAAATAAACAGAGATAGGGTTAGGAACAAAAATAAAAAAATTTCAAGAGTGAGATATGAACCCATGACCTCAAACACACAATCAAAACCCTTAACCACTAAAGTAGATACTTAACTATAACAAAATTTAACAAATCAAAATTTTAAATTTTTGGGGCATTACAAATAATGTGTCTCGTTAAAATTTTACTAAGATAAAAACTTTGTGGGAAAAAATTCTTTATGAAGGAAAAATAGTACACATATTTATAATACACATAACATACTACCTTATTAAAAATCTTACCAAGAAAACCTAATAAGATAAAACCTCAATTAAGGGGAAAACAGTACAATGTATTTACTTCCTCTCATAACAATATCACATAATTTCTCTAAATCTACTATAACGCCATGAATAATTTATCTCTGTTTCTATAAATACTTGACACATATATTTGTCTGCTTCAGTGGTTAAGTGTTCTGAGTATGTGTGAGGTCTTGGGTTCAAGTCTCATTTTTGGCAAATTTTGATATTTTTTCTAATCCTAGCCTTATCCTTGTTGATTAGGTTATATAAAAATGTCTGTTAATCCTTATTAGAATGAGTCTGCTAGTTTGAGTGGTAAATGGGTTAGTGTGTTGGAGGTCTTGTGTTTGAATCCTTGCGTGAGCGTGGGTAGTAATTTTTACCTCGGTTGGCTGAGAGAGTTTGGATGGGATTGGGAGTCTGGGTGAGTGGATAGTTGTGGTTGAGATGAAAGTGGGGAGTTGGGATATTGGGGTTATCTATTTTTATTTTGTTTCAAAAATTTTAGTTTTCTCTCTCCGTCTCAAAAATTTTGAGTTGTTTTTCCCTTTTCTCTGCGTTTTTCTGTTGATTTAATTATTCAATCTCAGTATTTCAGCTTTTCGGTGCTTTTGTGCATTGGTAAGTGGTGATAGAATGCTTTGCTCGGGTTAGATGGATTTTTTTTAAATTCGTTTGGAACAATGTTGATTTTCTGTTGGTATTGAAATTGTGTTTTTGGCAATAGTAAATCGTGAAGAACGTGACTCTTCTCTTAAGGAAATGTAGTTGGGTCGTTTGGGAATTTGGGAAGCATTGTACACTCGAGTTTCACCGTTGTCGGTTCTATTTGTTCAGTTTAATTGTAAGTTTGGACTAATTTTAGTAGTTGTGTTGTATCGATTTTAGGTGCTGGCTAGCTCGAGAGTGTTTTCGCATCAAAATCATACCAGGTGTGTTCCCAAAATACAAAAATCAAGTTTCAGCGAAAGCCGAAAAAACATTCTGTCAATGCCACATGGGCATGTGCCTAGCGGTGTGGTTGGCCGTGTACAAGAAACGACCGTGCATCGAATGAAGGTACGGCCGTATGTAAGACACAACTGTGTGAAGGTGTGAGTGTGGCAGTGTGGGCCAACGCGGGCATGCCATACGGGTGTGTGGGTTTTGGGCCAAGCCGTGTGGGTCACATGGGCAAGGCCAATCTGAGCGTGTGGGCCCATAATTCTGAAATTTTCCTAAGGTCGTACGGGTCGGTCCAATCACCTGTGGGCCTACCGTAGGGTTGGTAAGGGATAGCCAAACCCTAAATTATGTGATCTAATATTCTAATAGTCTGCTCTAATTAGGAAACCGTTATGCATGTCTGATTATTCTGTTATGTATATATGTTATTTGTATGCGAGCATGTTAAGCATGATATTTCTGTATCGGTACTCTGTATTTATGATTGGGGTGGGAATCGTTTATGTGGAGGAAGTGATATGTATGGCGACCTTTGCCTATATTCTGGCAGCTTGACTTCATACTATATGTTATGTGTCGTAATGACACTATATGGTGTGTAGGGATGGGTGTGTGTTTTTAGCCCCACATGGAGTGATGGGATGGTCAGAAATGGTGTGTAGAGGATGAGGGTAGGATTCTGTATATCTACTCTGCATATATGATTTTATTATCTGTATCTGAGATGGACTTAAGTCCGAATCTGTATCTAATTGTATATGAGATTTTTGTGTGTATTGCATGTCTATTTCTGTTGGGTTACACACTGAGTTTGCGAAAACTCAGTACTGTTTATCTGTTCTATTCAGGTAATCCACAGGCTTAGGTGGATCAGTGTGGCGGAGTCTCATGGTGACCACAAGTTTGTGAACTGGCCCTAAATATGGTTTTTGGTTAATTAAGGATTATTTCTAGGAGTTTTTGTAATCATTGGACTCTCCGAACTGTTTGGTTTTTATTTTCGATTTCGATTTTATTCTGAGTCTTTATTTGTGACGGTTGACTGGAAACATGGTTTTTACGAAAACAAAGGTTTTTTCGAAAATACGAACTGGGTTTCTAAAATGTAGCAGTTTCTAAGACTTCCGCTGTAAATTATGTTTTGGCAAATGAATTAATTAAATAACGCTAATAGTCATAAACGAATATGGGTTATAACACTTGGATGATTTATCAAACAACTATACAAAGCTTTATCGATGTAACACTATTTTCAAACCCCATCATCGTAACATTTCCAGATTCGGCCATAACGTTTAGGCCGAGTTTGGGGTGTTACATCTACAAATTTCAATCTTGAATACTAGTTTTTCAAATGATCACTTGAACAAATTTGCTAAGCATTTATATTGTCATAACGTGCTAAACTTAGGACCTAGCAAGCTAGACATAGAAAACTAATGCAGTAGAGCCGCCACTAACCATTTGAGCTAGGTTGGTTAACTACCTATCGACTAAAGTCTCAAGACTAATCCTAAGATAAATCTAAGGAATTAATCTTAAAACTACAATTCTGTATCGTTACCAAATCTAAGTTCGGAAGTACAATTACATATACAAAAGGTTAAAGCACCCTACAATGTCTATTGAAAAATAATCTTGCATGCTTTGGTATCTACGGTTTCCAAAACTAAATTCCTTCCTTTCACTCCAATCTAAACTTTGACTAAAATTTACTAAGATAAAATTTTTAAATTTACTAAAAATATAAATCATAAGCCTAAAATTTGACTAAAATTGACTAAGATATATTTTAAAATATGAAATCTAGTTGGAGATCTAGTTAGAGATAAAAAAACTAATTTAAGTTTAGAATATAGTTAAACTTAAAATCTAAAATAAATTCAAAATCTAATTTCATTTAAAGTTCTAAAATCTATTTTACACTTAAAATTCTTATAACGAACCGATTTTCGGTGATATCGGACAATGTGGTTTCGAAATCTCATTTACATGAACCAAGTCTGTAAATATAAAATATAAATATTTATGGAATTAATATGAAAATATAATAAAGTTCAGCTAAGAAATTTAATCGAGAAATTAGTTAATTACAACTCAGAACTAAATTGTAAAAGTCGAATCGCTATTGAGTTTTAATTAAGAAAATGCTTGAAGACCTAGATAGCAATTATCCAAGGACCAAAATAACTAAGGTGATGATGATAGTCATTAAGTTAATATAATTATAATTATATTCAATAACTAAGGTTAATTTAAGTTAATTTAAGTATATATATATATATATATATATATATATAAAATAGGTAGTGGAAAGAAAGATGATAAGTTATCGTCTTCTTCACCATTCTTTAGAAACAAAAAAAACCCTTCATTTTTGAAGGTTAGCATTCGACCAAGCTATTTTTTAAGGTAACCATGTCATTTTCATGTATTTTTTATAGATTTATGATCATGAGAGCATTATTTAGCTAGCCCATGTATCAATTTGTTCAATTGTTAAGTGTTTAGCAAATTACCATTTTGGAGAAATTGATAGTTATATTAGCTTAAATCATGATAATGACTAAATTATAAAGTCAATTAAGCTTGTTAGATAACTTTGTAAGATTAGGAACTAAATTGAATAAATGAAAAACTTATTATGAAATTATGATTTGAATAGAAAGTATAGGGTCCATAATGAAAGAATGTGAAGTCAGATTTTGATCCGATGTTAGAAATCGAAAAATATGCATGTCCCAAGTACATGGACTAAATTAAATAAAATGAAAATATGTTTGGCTTTGTATTTGAATGTTATCTAAATGTAAACTAATATTGTTTCTATTATTGAATTATCGAACGTAGCTGAAGCAAATGTCGGGCCGTCGTGAGAGAATGGAAAGGTGAGAGTTGTTGACGAGTGACGAGAGAAATTTGGCTTGTACTTTTATGATTCGAGATCATTCCATTTATATACATACATATACATGTTTGTTGCACATTAAATATTAAGGTAAGATTACGACTTATTTCATGAAGTGATTTGGGTTGACAATATTGAATGATATTGGATGATATTGAATATCGGGAACTTGGACTGAATTGAATATAATATAAAAGAGTATGATATTCTTGATATATATATCTTATACAAAAATTATGTGAATTATGTGTTGGAAAAAATTTGATTCGAAAATATTATCTTACACAGTGAAAAAATAAAATTTTGAAAATTGAGGCAGTTTGTGATATTTATAATAAGAAACTTTTCCCAAAATCGCACTTGTGTTTTGGGCTAGACGAATCTTTGTCATTCCTGAATTTTAATCGAACAACCTTTTACGCTGTTATCGTACCACAAACTATTTTGAGTGTGAGCTCGAACAAATTCAAATCAAACACAGAACCAAAAATTATTTACTTTACCTTCAATGATAAAGTAAAATTGTCTCTCTAATAGAAATCAGTAGAACTATTATTCCGAAAAAATAGAATTTATACTTAGAATTTATACTTAGAAATCAGTATAACAATATTTCAAAGTTTTGTGTAACTTATTGTTTTTTAGCCTTACCGGTGTCGTTTATTTATAGGGAGAAAAAGTGAAACCCTTGTTAAATTAGTAAAAGCATTTAATGTCTATTTAATAGAAAAACAATTAACTAGGAGAGACAAGGGCTAATAGGGTGTGTCTCCCCCTCATATGTATTATGATAAAGATTCAGACCTCTCCTATATTAGGTCTAATTATATGTGCTTCATGCATATTTAACACATCACTTTATAATTTAATCCAACACAATACGTGTTTTTCTATTTCCCAAAATAAGCTTTATAGATTAATTTAAATTAAATAATTTTCTCAACTCGATTTTGATTTCGTTAAATTCATGGTAACTTTGTGGTAAAAGAATTTATGAGAACATATATTTAATTTTTCCACATTCAACGGATTCATAATGACTAATTAATTTAATTTCATTTTAAACTTCAACAATTTAATTAATTAAATAATAGTTTGAAAACCATAAATTAATTATCAGGTCATTTCCATACTTAGGGAAAAAACCACATTCTTTTTTGAATGTTACCTATTTCTCTAACTTCCCGTTGAACCATCTAGAATTTCATTGGATATTCGGGAAAGCTCGCACAAAGTGTGCTTAAACATATAACCGTAATATTTCCTTTACAGCATTGCTCACACGAGCTGTGAAATGGGCCTGCTCATATGAGCTGTGGGTCAGAATGTAAGCTACACGATGTTGCTCACACAAGTTGTGGAGTATCCGCAACAAATGCAGGACCTCAGCCATCGGTAGGACATTCAAGACCAGCACCCAAAACATGAAATCCCTAATGACATGTCATTTGTATCCTGCGAATTCCTAAGGTTCAACCGGGACTTAACAACCGTCATAGCATCAATTTGGATATACATCATTCAATTACATATTGGATACATAATAACATACATGTGAATAACATAAATATAACAACCGTTCATACGAACTTACCTCGACAACTAGGGCATAGAAGTTAAACGAGCTATTCCGTAGCTTTTGCTTTTCCTCAATCTGGGTTCGTACGTGGTCTATCTTGATCTGAATGAACAAATTAAATCCATTTAATACCCCTAGTATTCAATTTAGTCCACATTTCAAATTTATGAAAAATAACTATTTACCCCTAACTTTTTAACTTTTCACAATTTAGTCATTAAGCTCATAAATTAAAATCTAAGCATTTTAATCCCCCATTCAAGATAACGAAATATACTAGGGACTTATATCAATCCATACAAACCATCATTTCATAAATTTTCCATAAATTTTTACCATTATTACAAATCAATCCCTAAATGCAAGTTTCATCAAAAATCACTTTACAAAACTTGTTTATTTATCAACAAGGACTCATAATCTACCATTAAACATCAAGAATTATTCAAAAACATTCATGGAATAACCCTTAATCTTTAATTTTTTTACAAATTGACCCCCAGGCAATCTATATTAAGCTAAAACGACCTAAAAACATAGTAATCATTAAAAATAGGGTTGGAAAACATACTATGCAAGCAAGAAGCCTTGGTCGAATACTCTAGATAGCTCCAATGGTGTATTTCCAGTTGAGTTAACAAATGAAGAAGATGATACCATCTTTTCTTTCCTTTAATTTTAAGTTAAATTATTAATTTACTATTTTAACATTATTTTTTAACTTAAAAAATCACTTAAATTGTGTCCATAAATGTCCACTATCTTTATGAATCGTATAATTACCATTTAAGTCCATTCACTTTAAAGTTTCATAGCCACAATGAGGAATCCCATGATGAGGACACTTAAGAAACAATTCCTTGAATCTTTCCCACGCCTTATATAAAGACTCATCATCCAATTGTTGAAAAGTAGTTATCTCATTTCACAACTTTTTGTTCTTGTTCGATGAAAAATACTTTACCGAAAACCTTTCTGCTAATTCTTTCCATGTAGATATTGAACTTGGTGGCACTGAATTCAACCATGCTCGTGCTCGATCTCTCAATGAGTATGGAAACAGTTTCAACCTTAATGTATCTTCAGTTACACTAACTATCTTAAATGAATCACTCTCTTCCATGAATAATCTAAGGTGAAGATGTGGATCTTCCGTGGGCATACCACTGAACTGGCCCATTTTTTGAAGCATTTGAAACATCACTGGTTTCAATTCAAATTAGGGTGCCACAATATCTAGTCTTCTAATTCCTAGATTTAATTCATTGAAGAGTGGCACAACGTATTGTCTTATGGCACGATCCCTATCATCAGTAATAATGATTGGGTTGTGTGCATGATTGACTCCATTACCTTGTCTATCATTTTGATTTCTAAGGTCCATCTTGACTTGTCTTTGAGCAAATCTCTCGCGTCTTCTCTTTCTAAATGTCCGCTCGATTTCAAGGTCTACAGGTAATAGATCAATGGTTCGATCTATGCTCATAAACACTTGATAAATAAATAAATAAATAAGAATAAATTAGTAATGTTAGAAATTAAATAAAAACCAAACTACAAAAATAATTTCACAAAGAATGATTAAGGCAATAGTCCTCGGCAGTGGCGCCAAAAAATTGTAACGAAGTGTACATAGTCGTTCAAGTAATAAGTAAGTAAAAATGAGTTATCGTCTCCACAGGGACTGTGTATGTTAATCGATTAATTGCAAAATTATAAGTTCACAATTTGGTGGTAAAAACACAATATTTTGAGTAGTGGATGATTAAATTAAATTATCTAAATGAAAATTATCTAAATGTATGAATGAATGAATGGTTTTAGCAACAAAAACAACTAACATAAAATAGGCTAGGATAATTATATTAATCAACTCAATTTATTTTTATCATGCTTAACAATGTCCAGAAGTATTCCATGGCAACTCAATCTTTCATGAGTTTGGAAACCAAGTTAAGTCCTCTCGGATCTTTTACTTAATGGAATATGCATTTTACTAATCATATTAAATTAAGGGTTTCTTAGTATTTATGCGAGGTCACAAGGACATTTACGTTTGCAACAGTATGTCACATAAACCTAAAAACTATGCAAGATAATAGAGCAAAATAAAGATATAATGAACCTCTAATTTAGTCAGGTTTAATGATCTAAATTGAGAATTGCACTTTTCAATTGTGCATCTAGTAGCCGTCGTCTAGTTAGGATCACTCGGCAAATCTGAATGCACTCAATCACGTATGAATGAAATACATCTTGATTTTAATTGAAAACATGACCGACTGAAGCACAAACATGTTAAACATGAATCAAATAAATCTTATTGAATTAACATGATCATCCTAGAAAATAGGATTTAAAATATCATGGTTGATGTTAAAAATAATAAACACATAACAAACATAGGTAAATTAAATAACAAGAGGAAACAATAAACTCTAATTTAGTTCAGTAGCCTTTCAGATCTTTTCTGACTGATGTGTTCCTCCGTTCTGCTCAATGCTCCTTTTGCTAAGGGTTTCCTCAGGTGGTCAACCAAAGAAATGTCTTAACAAATCCTTTGTTGGCTAAAAAATAGAAGGGTGAAGAATGGCTATGCAAGGGAAAAGAATAGGGAAATGGAAAAGAGAATGATGAATAAGAGATGGCTGTTGAGGGATGAGGGATGTGTTATGAATAAATGGATGATTTGACAAGTGGAAAGGTATGTGGTACTTATAGGTGAAGGCAAGGGTAGATTTTACTCAAAATAGAATTCAAAATCCCTTTCTTTTCCCTCATACATTGCTGGCGACAAATTGTAGAAAAGGGGTGACTTGGTTGCTTTTTTTTTAAATTCAAAAGAATGTTATTAATAGCCATAAGACGGTTTCAAAGACCGAGTTGGTAGGCCGATTTCTAATATTTTTGCAACTACAAGGACCTTCATTAAATACCCCAAAGCTTAATTTTTGGGCAGCCATCTACTTGTGCCAAAAAATGGGCTTGACTCCTCCTTGTTGGACAGTTTTTGAATCCAATAATTAATCATACATGTCCATCTTTTAGCACATATTTTATTGGGTCAAATTAACACATTTATGACCCAATCTTGCATGGTTTTACCATCCAAAAAAAGTGGATGTGTGCATGTCCATGCATTATTTATGTTAATCACATCCTCCATAGTCCTCCTACATAGTGAAAATTCACATATTAATTGTAACGCCCCAAAAATCCAAGTATTTATTTTTACATGTTTGTAACATAAACACATGTCTGCTTCAGTGGTTAAGTGTTCTGGGAAGTGTCTGAGAGGTCCCAAGTTCAAGCCTTGACTTGGGTAGAATTTTGTTGTTTTAATTAAATAAAGTCTTAACTGGGTTCAATAGGCTTATATTTTAAAGTTTGTGGATTTATATCAGAATGGGCCTGCTGGTCTAGTGGTTAAGTGCAGTGTCAGCATACTAGGGGTTCTGATTTTGAATACCTGTGCAAACAAAGGGTGTTATTTTGCTGCTTGTGCCGTGTGTGAGTTTGTGTTGAGCTAAAATTCTGATAGTGAAGTGGTTGAAGAGAATTAAAATTGAGTGGTTGAGGGGAGGTGTGATCAGATGGAGAGATTTGAGGAGGGATTTTAGGAGAAAATCAAGGGATAAGGGGAGGGGAATGTAGTGCCGAAAGTGGACTCTTTGGCACTCAAGAATTCGGCTAGAAGGGGTTTTCATTTTTTTTGGTTTTCCTTTGTTGAGTTGTTCCCTTTGCCGAATATTACTTCTCTCCATTCATTGCGTTTATCGAAACCTCTTCTCCCTATTAATTGTGTTGGTCGAACATTTTTTTTGTCTCCTTCGATTTCTTTCCCTCTTCTCCCCTAAACCGATTCTCCTCTTCTATCCCTCCTGTGTTATGTTGCCGATTACCAGTTCTGACCACTGCCAAAACCTTTCCTCTTCTTCTGCCGATTGACTTTACTCTTTTCTTTTCGCTTTAAATCGAGGATGAGGGGTTGTGCTAGTGTCAAATCCTTCCATTATTTGATTCTCTTTCTCTCTTTCGGTAAGTTCTTTAAGCGAATCAATATTTCTTTCTTCTTCTGCCTTTAGTAATAACTGATAGCAATTGTATGGAAGTTAAGGAAGGATTCAAGGAATTCCTAATCAATCGCTGAAAACTAGATTCGTGGAAATCACTGTGTTTCGATCGAAGGTAACACTACTCTATGCTATAAATGGACTGTAGATTTTGAGTTTCTTGTTAACTGTAAAGTGGGACTGATGGTGGTGTTTTATTGGCCAAATGTAGGTTGGTGAGTGCTTAAGCGACTGCTCGTGACGAATAGAAACAATAAACCCTACCCAAAATGTAAACCGAAAAAAGTCAAAATTTATGGCAATTGACTCTACACGAGCGTGCGCTCGCTTGTACGGTAAACCAAACGCATAACCGTGGCCATTAGACTGTTACGACCACTATAAGCAATTTCGTGGTCTTAGGCCGTTTTGGGCCACGATGGGCCGAAATGAGCAGTGTAGGCCCAATGGGCTTGTGGTCCCCACATAGGTAAAATGACGGTTATGCCCTTATGTTATAAAATAATGGTTATGCCCTTATGTTATAAAATGACTGTTATGCCCCTATGTTATAAAATGACTATTATGCCCCTATGTTATAAAATGATTGTATGCTTAATGTTATGTATGACTGTATATGAGCATGCCACGATATATATATGTTCTATACATGTATGATATGTTGCATGGGAATTGGATTATTATGATTGGAGGAAGTGTACTGTACTGGCAGCTCTGCTGCAAATACTGTTTAGTGCTGCAACCGGTGCTAATTTTGGAGTGTAGGATGGGTGGGTGATTTTATCGCCACCTGGAGTGTTGGGCTGGACGAAATGGAGTGTAGAGGCTGGATGGGTAGGATTTCTGATTGCATGTCTGAACTATTACTGTCACTGTAATGGGCTAAGGCCCACACTGATACTGTCACTATTATGGGCTAAGGCTCAACTGAACTGAACTGTTATTAAATTGAGCTTAAGCCCAGACTATAAATGCATTGGCTATTTGCTTTTATGGGGTTACACAATGAGTTTTCGTAAACTCACCCCTCTGTTTATCTTATAGGTAATCCCCAATCTTAGGGACTGGTGTTGCGAGGGACTCGAAGGTGGCCACACAATCGCACCTGGTTTTACATTTGTTTTTTATAAGAAATTTATTTTAGGTATATTTTCTATAATAAGGCCTTTTAAAATTTTCTTTTAAACTTTTAATTTGGGGATTTTACTTATTTTAATTCATATCTGATAGAAGTAGGACACGGATTTTCAAAAGATGAATGTTTTTTTTCAAAACACCACGTTTTCGTACCATAAAATAAAAGCTTCCGAATCAAAACAATGTTTTGAATATAGTAACAACAAATAAGATCAACAAACTGCTAAAGACAACTTGAGTTTCAATAAATGAGAATTAATATAGAGTGGGTTTTTCATTCAAACTATGTTTTCGAAAAAAACACTTCAATGTGATATCGCCAGATTCGGCCATAGAGTCTAGGCCGGGTTTTGGGTGTTACATTAATATTTAACATGAAAATAATATAAATTATGTACAAAAATCATGTAATTAAGCATAATTTCACATACTTTATAAATTCATGTCCAATATTAATAATTAAGTAAAATTCACTTATTTTAATAATAATTACTCAGTATCAACATATTTATTAAGTCAAAAGGTGGTGAAAATATATATAAAACCCTATATAATTTTGAGCTTACAGCTACATGTATCATCGAGGGAGTATCAGGAACAATATAATATGCCAAAATGCTTTCATGTTTAGTCGTTTTTTTAGCCTGTTCTTGAATTCTAAACCAAACTAAGCCGCCGAACGTTACAAGGCGAAAAGTCCTATGTGACTTAAGTAGTACTTTATATGGATGACATTGTTCCACGTTTTGATAATTTTACTACTTAGGGTCCGTTTGATTGCCAGTAAAATATTTTTCGTAAAATGATTTCTGGAAAATGTTTTACTTTTCTGTAAAATGATTTACTGGAAAATATTTTCTGGTGTTTGATTGAATCTGTGTAAAATATTTTTTGCTGTTTGGCAGATTTCCTGAAAATATTTTCCGAAAAAGTTGTTTTTACATATATTAATATATATTCTCATCTTCATAGTGTATATGCTGCATATATACCGGGTATTCTCATCTTCATAGTATATATGCTGCATGACAATCTGCAAAGCTTTCTCCCTCAAGCTTTTACAAGGCCAGTATTTAAGCATAGGCTCATATAAATAGTGGAGAGATGCCCAAAGAATATCCTGAACCAGAGGATGTGGGTAGTATAGATCTTCCTAAAAATATTTGGAAGAAGAAAAAGAAATAAGTTCCAACCTTGAAATCTAAAGACAAGAACCATCATCTAGGCATTTGACTAGAAAAATAAACATGTTTTCACAAAAATGAAAATGGACTACCAGTGAAATTAGAGTTCGCTTACATACATATTCTCATACAGTCTTTCAAAGATAATTTATTTACATAAGATAAATAATATTCTTTTTTCTGTCATGGAAAAGCACAAGATTGTTAAATGAGTTCATTCATTTAAATGACTAACAAAAATATCATGAGCTAGTTGCACTGGTTTTAATATTTCACAATCTTGTCTCTATTGCTTTAGTTTGATAGATAATAATATGTGGATTATGTAATCAATATATTAAACTGCAGATGGGAACTTGAGACAATATTAAAGAATTATAGAAAACCAAAAATTAATGGATGGGAAAATTGTAAGGAAAATTATGAAATACTGACAACAAGCCTTTAACAATGCACAATGCCAAATGACAAACAAATTAAGGTGAAGAAGATTATTTAAATGGAAATACAAAATCTAGCCTTTCCTTGACAAGTTGGAACACAAACAAGAATATGAGACCTCTAGGAATATAAGTTGGAACAGATCATTAATTTCTCTACAAATGTCCCACTCTTGATATCGTTCATGGTTTATAAGTGAGGAAAAGGATTATTAACTTCTAACGATTATTTTACACATTGAATGAAAGCGATGAACATGACCATTTCACTCATTACGTAAATCTATGATCCCAAAGAATCATATTTTCTACCATTTATTTAAATTTTCCAGAAATTACATTGAACTCTCTGATTGGCTCGGTGAACTTTCAGCAACATATGATTTCAATTAAAGTGCATTATTGTCAAGTGTCTTGGATAATACATACAATCAAAATTGATAGTAATGAATAATACATACAATCAAAATTTTCAACTGACACCTATTGATTTAATACAACCAGGTAAAGAGGCAGACAACCATCTGATATCTATGAAGCAAATGAACTAGCAATATGCTAGAAATATCAGCAATTGCAATCAACAAAGGCAACAGGCAGAAGAACATAGACATACATGCACCTCCTCTAGACCAAATTAGCTCACATCCCGGAGTCTTTTAATCAATGCATCCAAAGATTTCTTCTTTGAATTCTGCTTGGCAGCCCTGCTCCCAAAGGTACCAAATAGCCGATCTGAAGGATCCCTTAAAAGTTTGGTCTTCCATGAAAGAACAGAAGCAAAACACTGGTCCTCCATGAAAGAACAGAAGTAAAGAATTCCCTATAAATGACTAAAAAGTTTGGTCGGATTGTCAAAAATAAAGCAAAACCAGCATGCACCGTTCAAAAAAAACAAACAAACAGGGGATTATAAAAAATCTCGTCTTTTTTCTCAACAAATAATCCACTCACTGAAAAACCCAGATCATCAGAATCATAATAAATAAAGTTTGAAGAAGGAGATGAATAACTTACCTAGAGCTTTGTGAAGTGAACTGGTTGCACAAATTGAAGAAGGAGAAGCACGGGAGGAGGAGGAAAGATATGGAAAATTTCTTACCAAAAAAAAATTGGTAAGACATTTTCCCTAAATCCCTTCTTTATTTTCCCGTGTTTCTGAAAACCATTTACAATGTAAAATGTTTTCCGCCAATCAAACACTGGAAAAGTTGGAAATCATTTTCCGGAAAATCAATTCCGCCAATCAAACAGACCCTTATATTCATTTGAACATAATTGTATATTTGTATATATGTTTTGATGGAAACTCATACTTAATATTCGTTTTATTTGTTTTCTTTGTAATTTATTGTACTAACCCGTCTAATTTTAGAAGTTGTGAGTCAATTGTATATACTAGAGTTACACGTTTATTTATGTTATCTTGTTCAAATATCTATGTCCAATTTCCTTTGTCAAACTATCTCGAGTACATTTTATTTTCTTGCATGTTCATGTCTTGTTTTCAGTTTAGTTTGGTTTCTATTTTTATTGCGTTGTTATTTAGTTTTCTTGAAGACAAGCAAACACTTAATTTTGGGGCTATTTGACCTGCCATCAAATGTAGTAGTAATTTCGATATATTTTTGCACTTAAGGAGCTTGTCTTCTAGCACTTTCAGTATTAATTATTGCAATTTTGGTATTTCGTAGTTAGTATTAAACTTTAGTAAAATAAGTGTTTTTTAACACATTTATGAGTGTTTGTGACATATTAGGCCAACACAGGCCCTAAGTAGTTTTAATTTATGTAATTAAGTCTGTAGGATGATGAATTATAAGCCCAATGGACATATGAGCAAGAGATAAGTGATGCACAAGCTTCCCAAACCATGAAAGCACGACACAAACCAAAGAAGGCAAAAATCACCTATCGTGTCACGCCATAAGCCTTGCATGGCGCAACATAGCCTCGACGTGGTGCCCAAGTATTCCAGGGCTATTTTCGTCTGCACAATCAACTTTATACAAAGTGTAACACCCCAAACCCGGCCTAGACGTTATGGCTGAATCTCGTGATGTCACATGGTAGTGTTTTTCAAAAAAGTGAGTTGTTGTCAAAAACCTTTTACCTATATAACCTCTTGACAATATCTTATGTTAATTCCAGGACGTGTCGTTCATTTTCAAAATGTAATTCGTAAAGTTACTCTCTTTCAAAATGTTATTAATTTTCAAAACATCACTTATTGCGGAAGCTTTTTAAAACAGTTGCATATTTGAGTGAATTTTGTTAAAACGTTTAATTCGTTTTGAAAACTCGATTATCCCTACTACTAGCAGTTATAAATCAAAACAATAAAAATCCCAAATTAAAAATATAAATCCAAAGCGGCCATAATACAGTAAAATCCCCAACATAAAATCAAAATCAAAATTAAGCACTTAAATTGATAGGGGGTTGCGCGCGGACCAAGATCAAGTTGTCAAGTCACGAGAAAACTCCTACGAGGCTCTAAACGAACAGATCTGAAATGAAACAGAAATTAAAAGATTAGAACTTTGAATTTCCAGATTTGAAATAAAAATCCCCAAACCAGCAAAGAATCAAATTGAGAGTCTTGGGGAATCAAGAACATGTAATTGAACCCCAAAGAATACTCCAATCTGCCGAATCTGAAAAGAAAGACACAAACAGCAAGTTAAATTTCCCCAAAATTCTACCAATCAAAACAACCCAAATCTGAAAAGAAGAAATCGACAAGAACAAGGAATTTAGGGATTTTGAACGAATTTTGCTGCCAAGAACAAAAGGGGCGACCCGATCTTTAGTAAAGAAGAGGGCGAATCAGATTTGGTATGCTTTGGAACACCTGAAACGCAACAAGAATAGCAAACAAAGTGATTAAATAAAATCGACACAAGCAGAATTTAAAAGAAAAAAATTGACAGCAAGAAATTAAAAGATAAGTCCTAAGAAGCCTTGAAATCCCGAAACATATTACAACTCCCTTCAAACGGCTCTAATCTCCCATCCAAAGGAATATCAATAGAAAGAAGAAGGCTGAAGATGGCTCCCACAATCAAAAGATTGTTAAAACAACTTCTAAAGAAAACTCAAGAGAGAATTCTTGGAGAAAAACTCAAGGAGAATTCTGTACTTAAACAAATCTGAACTTTTTAATATATTTGAGAAGTTTATACAAGGGGTGGTCAGCCATCACTTATATAGGCCTCAAACTAATCCTAATCTTATTAGGAAACTTAAAAATTAACCCTAAATAATAAAAATAATAAAAGAATTTCGGCCTAACACTTAAATGGGCTGTTTTGGGCCGAATTTAACATGTAATATCTCTAAAGCCTAAAAAATTAAATTAACAAATAAAATGTTTACAAATTGGGCCCTTTGATATTTTGGCCTGATTTTCAACTAAGTATGTATGGATTTCTTGATTGGGCTGGGAAACTGCTTATTGGGCCTTGCCTTCAAGAATTTGGGCTTGTGATCCATCTCCTACTGAAATTGGATCGTTGATGCTCGTAACGGAGATCCAACGCGTTTTGGCTGCAAGATTTGGTTTCTTGGACCAAGATTTCCAAGATTTGAAATCTTGATTTTCTTAATTCTTAAAATCGCTCCAAACAACAAAATTAGGCCAAGATTCGGTTTCTTGATTTTCTTGAAAACAAGAAAGTGAATCTTGATTTTCTTCTAAGGCCTTGCTAACAAACTCTTGAATGGTCCCATTTAGTTTGGAACGCATTTTTTGGGCCTTTGAGCTAGTTATAGGGCCTTGTGGTAATTTGAGCCCATCACGTTCTTGAACTTGGATTGGGCCTTTGTGACTCGTATCATTCCCCCCTTCCTCAAAAAGATTCGTCCTCAAATCTGAAAAATCAAATGGACTCGACTTTCCTCGATCGAACGGGACTAATGGCAATTGAGTCCACTGAAAAGAATAGCCATGAGATAGTAAATAGCAATGCAAACAAGCTTGTAGTCCAATCAAAGCATAACAAAACAGGTATAACGCATGCGAATGGACAGATTCATACTACCATGCAAACAATCTAATTTACTCACCACTGCCTCGTCAAATATTCGAAACAAATATGGACATGTTTTAAGGCATTCAGTCGTCTCAAACTGTTTCCACAAACCATGAATAAATTGCGATTAATAAATCAAATGGTAAACATAATCGTCACAAGTAGGTATTTGAAAAGATTCACATGGTTCACAGAGTTGCACAATCATACCATGCATTAATCGACGGTCTATAGATTCACTCACACATGCATTATCAAAAACAAGAATCTTTTTATCAACCATCAAAACTGATAGATCATCAATAAATAAAATAGCACAGTCAAGCACATTTCGATCTAAGTGTTTTACAAAAATTAAATCATCAACACGATCTTTGTCACTATCCGAGGAGTACAGAAGTGTTTCAAAAGTTTCAAGCATCTTACCTTTATTAGCAGAAGAATAAGGGTCGATTTTACCTTTTCCATTTAATACAAACCTTCACTCATCGGGGGCATAGTGTAGTCGAAGCTCCGTTGTTAAGTTAACCTTTGTTAAATGGAACTCAAACTTCATGTACAACCACATAAACTGTTTAAGGCACGAATATAAATTGAAAACAAATTTGGCAAATTTTGTTACCTTATTCACCAAAACAGATTTGCACCAATTCGAGAATTTTACACAAGGCAAATCAAGAGAATAACAACTCATGCTTCCTTTCGTAATGACTTTATCAACCACAATCGAATAGTAACAATTAACCAGAACAAAATGAAGGGATCTTTTAAGAACTAAGTCACCAAAAGTTTTATCAATAATTTTCAAATCTGCACGGGACTCAGTGGCTAAAATTTCCTTACCTCGCTTACCTTCGGGCTCATGTAGTCTGATTTCATCTTCAACCTTGCCTATGTTGATCGTATGAAAGCGTCTTTCATCGAAAAGGTATTGAAGTTGAAAGTTATCTTTCGGTATTTCGGGAACCTAAAAAATAGCAACACAAGAAAAATTCATATCTTGGTTAGTGGAAACATTCCTCACTACCCTTTCCACGTCTTTTTCTGTTGTTTCTTTTTCGAACTCATTTTCTCTTCTTTCTTCAATTTCTTTTTCAATTTTCTTGTTTGTTTCCTTTTCACTCTCAATCTCTTTTTGCTCTTTTTCATTCTCTTTTTCTTTTTTGATTTCTTTTTCTGTCTTTCTTTCATTACAAGATAGAGATGTTACAAATGAACCAGAACGAAAAGACTCTCGTTGAGTATGTATGGAATGACTTGCATACGAATAATGATCCCCTTGGAAAATTTCACTCTCGGCACTTGCTTTGCATTATCTTGAATTCCTCATTGAATAAGAGTCATGATAGGAATCTCTTCTCGAATATTCGTTGGATGTTCGTCTTCTTGGCACTCTCATTTCTGCCCTTTCTCTTGAATTAAGTTGTCCTTGTTGGGCTCTTTTCTTTACTCGCATCTCATTGAGAGTAGCATTCAATGATCGAATTAAGATCGTCTGTTCGTCTAACTATTGTTGGAACTTTATAAATGTATCATGGACACCATTATGGTCATTATCACCTTGACCAACCTTAGACATTTTCAAAAACCTGCAAAATAAACGCTCAACACTCAAAAATAAAAGTTAGCAAACCTCACCGTTAATCACTCAAAAAGAATAAGTCAAATTCTCAATGAGGTAGAATTCAGTCTTGTGAGTTCTTTAGTAGAGTTTATATCAACCAATTAGAGAGTGTATGAACCGAACTACCAAAGAATCCTAATTTGCACTAGGATGCCAAAAACTGACGAGACACCAATTGATTCGTGTTGTACCGAGGAAGAATTGTGCACACGTTTAAATCCTACTAACACAAGAAACAATAAGGTTTTAGATAGCGTAAAGGAAGAATAAAGGCAAACAAATGAAAACCTACAGCTAAGAATCAATAAAAATTGCTGAAACCAGAAAACCCGAAAAAACTGTGGAGTAACTTGACAACTTCGTTCGAGGTGTTCCTGACCTCAAAAAATCACGAAATTAAATCTGAAATGTCCTTAAATATTTAATTTTTGATCTGGAAAGTTTGGGCACAAAATTCAACCCGATGACTATTTTTTAAAATTTTTATTGGATTTCGTATTTTTTCAATTTTTCAACGTTTGCGACTGATTTTTTTGCGGGAAATATTTTTTTATTCGATAACAGTGCCACAAATATGTATGTAAAATTTCACATCAATCGGAAAACGTTTACCCACTCGAATGAATTTTTTTCCAAAAATTTTTCTGGGCAAAACTACTGTTTGTAGTTTAAAAAATAGAGATCAGTTTAGAAATCAACCAAGAACACCCAAAACGCCCAAAATATGATACCAAATGATAAGGGGTTGCGCGCGGACCAAGATCGAGTTGTCAAGTCATGATAAAACTCCTACGAGGCTCTAAACGAATAATTTGAAATGAAACAGAAATTAAAAGATTAGAACTTTGATTTTCCAGATCTGAAATAAAAATCCCCAAACCAGCAAAGAATCAAATTGAGAATAGGAATAAGTGTTAATAAAGGTTCTTGGGGCATCAAGAACATGTAATTGAACCCCAAAGAATACTCCAATCTGCTGAATCTGAAAAGAAAGACACAAACAGCAAGTTAAATTTCCCCAAAATTCCAGCAATCAAAACAACCCAAATCTGAAAAGAAGAAATCGGCAAGAACAAGGAATTTAGGGATTTTGAACGAATTTTGCTGCCAAGAACAAAAGGGGCGATCCGATCTTCAGTAAAGAAGAGGGTGAATTAGATTTGGAATGCTTTGGAACGCCTGAAACGCAACAAGAACAGCAAACAAAGTGATTAAATAAAATCGACACAAGCAGAATTTAAAAGAAAAAAATTGACAGCAAGAAATTAAAAGATAAGTCTTAAGAAGCCTTGAAATCTTGAAAGATATCACAACTCTCTTCAAACGGCTCTAATCTCCCCTCCAAAGGAATATCAATGGCAAGAATAAGGCTGAAGATGACTCCCACAATCAAAAGATTGTTAAAACAACTTCTAAAGAAAACTCAAGAGAGAATTCTTGGAGAAAAACTCAAGGAGAATTCTGCACTTAAACAAATATGAAATTTTTAATATATTTGAGAAGTTTAAACAAGGGGTGGCCGGCCATCACTTATATAGGAGAAGGCTGAAGAATATCAATGGCAAGAAGAAGGCTGAAGATGACTCCCACAATCAAAAGATTGTTAAAACAACTTCTAAAGAAAACTCAAGAGAGAATTCTTGGAGAAAAACTCAAGGAGAATTCTGTACTTAAACAAATCTGAACTTTTTAATATATTTGAGAAGTTTATACAAGGGGTGGCCGGCCATCACTTATATAGGCCTCAAACTAATCCTAACCTTATTAGGAAACTTAAAAATTAACCCTAAATAATAAAAATAATAAAAGAATTTCGGCCTAACACTTAAATGGGCTGTTTTGGGCCGAATTTAACATGTAATATCTCTAGAGCCTAAAAAATTAAATTAACAAATAAAATGTTTACAAATTGGGCCCTTTGATATTTTGGCCTGATTTTCAACTAAGTATGTATGGATTTCTTAATTGGGCTGGGAATTTTCTTATTGGGCCTCGCCTTCAAGAATTTGGGCTTGTGATCCATCTCCTACCGAAATTGGATTGTTGATGCTCGTAATGGAGATCCAACGCATTTTGGCTGCAAGATTTGCTTTCTTGGACCAAGATTTCCAAGATTTGAAATCTTGATTTTCTTGATTCTTGAAATCGCTCCAAACAGCATAATTGGGCCAAGATTCGGTTTCTTGATTTTCTTGAAAACAAGAAAGTGAATCTTGATTTTCTTCTAAGGCCTTGCTAACAAGCTCTTGAATGGTCCCATTTAGTTTGGAACGCATTTGTCGGGCCTTTGATCTCGTTATTGGGGCTTGTGGTAATTTGAGCCCATCACGTTCTTGAACTTGGATTGGGCCTTTGTGACTCATATCATAAATGGAATGAAGTAGGTCGTGTGGCCACTGCTGAGTCATTCGCCGCACCGATCCTCCTATGATCGGGGATTACCTGTACAGATAAATCAGAATGGTGAGTTTACAAAAACTCAGTGTGTAATCCCATATATACAAGCAGAGAGAACGCAATCACAATCTGGGCCTAAGCCCTTTTTCAGTATCAAATCCGGTTTCAGTTAGGGCCTTAGCCCATTTCAATACAAGTACAGTCAGGCATTAAGGCCTTGGCCCATTATAGTATTAGTAATCAGTACAGTATGAGTTATACGATCATAAAATCCTACCCAGCCAGTCTCTACACTCCATCTCCGTCCAACCCTACACTCCATGTGGGGATATAATTAACCCACCCATCCCTACACTCCAAGAAGCACCAAATGTGGCACTATACAGTAATATGCATCTGAGCTGCCAGTAAGTTAGGCTCGAAGCCTTTCAATACACTTCCTCCGATCAATATAAACCCATCCCCATGCAATGCATCATACAATCATGTCATGTCAAATCATGGTATCATACATGCATTCGGTACAGTTTTAACAGCATGCTCAATATAGAGTCATAAATATATTTATCGTACATGGATATAACAGTCATTCGGTCAATTAGGGGTCTAGGTAAGCTTACCGACCCTAAAGTATGTTCATAGTCATCTCGGGCGACCCGTGCAACCTTAACATCAAAATAATGAAAAATGGGCTCACATGCCCATGTTGTCGGCCCGTGTAGGCCCACACGCCCGTGTGGCCCACAAGGCCCAAAATGACCTTGGCCATGTGGATCACACGGCTTGGCCCAATAATCTCACATGCCCATGTGGTTCACCCGTGTGGGCTCACACGCTTGTGTGGCCCACAGGGCCCAATTCGGTCGGCCTGTGTATCGCACACGGCTAGCCTCGTCGATCACACCCCCATGTTCGATCACACGGCCGATCACATGAGCAGCCACACACCCATGTGGTGTCGACAATCTCACTTTTCAGCTTTTTGTCGATTTTATTCTCTAGTGTTGCGGTTACACACCTGGTCTGTTTTTGCTGCTAACCCAACCACGAGCACTCAAAGACCTCAGAAGAAAACAAAATGGCGATTCCCTACTGCCAAAGTTTCAATCAATAGCCTACTGCTCTTTGATCGAATCTAAATGCGTGAAAACGTAAACAACTATTGAAAGAGGCCAAGACAGAGGCCAAAGGAATAATAATTTGCCTACAACCAAGCAGGAAATAGAAGTAACCCTCCAATCAGTCACTTTTAAACGAAGCATTCAGAACAAACATTTTCTAGAAACTATAAACAACCTTACCTTCGACGAACCACAGTGGATTTCAATTATACGGCACCGCTCAGAATTCCTACAGTCGCCTAAAGGTCTCCTAACCAGAAATAAAACTCCCATTAGACAAAGAACGACAATAGGATGGAAGCTATAATAGCAAAACTTACCGTCATTGCTCAAAGATATTGAAGAAGCAAATCGCGACCACAAGAAGAAGAAGGTTATGAAACGAAAAAAATCCGCAGCAAACAGGAAAAGAGGGAATCGACAGAACCAAGAGAATAAAATAAACGAGAAAGATGAAGAGGGAAAAACTAAAGGAAACTTTCGACAGGAGAGAATGAACAAAGAAATTTGGCTTTAGCAAAACTGGGGAAGAAAAAACTGAATTTTGAAAAAAAAATCTAATCCTATCACAATCCCTTAATTTCTCCTATTTTTACTCCTCAAATCTCTCCACATGACTCCCCATTCAATCCAAACACCCAAAACCGTCCACAACCTCCCACACATCTCAAACATTCAATATTTTACCACATTTCAAACTCCTTCATGGCACAAGAACAAAAAAAATCCCATTGCACGTACAGGGATTCGAACTCAAGACCCCTAACACACTAAAACTCCATTTAACCACTAGACCAATAGGCCCATTCTGACATATTTTACCAACATATATTTATCAGCCTACTGATTAGAGATAGGGGTTTATTCATTTAAAAACAAAAAATTGTCCAAGCTAATGCTTGAACTTGGGACCTCTCAAACACTTCCCAAAACACTTAACCATAGAAGTAGACATACAATTGTGTCACAAACATACGAAAAAATATATAAGAGATTTTGAGGCGTTACAACTCTACCCCCTAAAATAAAATTTCGGCCTCAAAATTTTACTTGATCAGAACGGATGGGGATACTGCTGATGCATTGCATCCTTAGGCTCCCACGTGGCCTCGTCAGTGCTATGATTACGCCATAGGACTTTAACCAGTGGAATAGACTTCCTCCTCAGAAATTTTACGTCACGATCCAATATCTGAACTGACTCTTCCTCGAAGGTCAGATCTGGCCTAACCTCGATCTCTTCAACACGAACAATATGCGTGGGATCAAAGCAGTAGCGCCTCAACACCGATACATGGAAAACATCGTGAATCTGGTCTAACTCTGGAGGTAGCTCTAACTGGTAGGCAACCAGTTCCCCTCATTTTAGTATGCGATAAGGTCTAATAAACCTAGGGCTCAACTTGCCCTTACGACCAAATCTCAGTACCTTCTTCCATGGCAATACCTTAAGAAAAACGAAGTCCCCTACTGAATACTCAACCTCTCAACGATTCAGATCCACATAGGACTTCTGTCTGTCTGATGCCGCCTTCAGTCGGTCTCAAATCAACCTAACTTTATCCTCGGCATCAAAAACTAGTTCAGGGCCCAGAACACGCCACTTGCCAAACTCAATCCAACATGAAGGTGTACGACACATACGACCATATAATGTCTAGTAGGGTGCCTTCTGAATGCTAGACTGATAGTTGTTGTTATAAGCAAATTCTGCTAGTGGCAGGTAATCCTCCATTATCTGAATCACCCTCTCAGACTGACGGTCAGTCTGAAGATGGAACGCAGTACAAAAGTCCAATCTTATACCCAAAGCTTCATGTAGTTTTTTCCAGAACTGAGACGTAAAGCGAGGATGCCTATCAGATATTATTGAAACCTGTACCCCATGTAGTCTCACTATCTCAGACACATACAATTTAGCCAGCTTCTGCAGAGAGTAGTCAGTACGAACCGGTATGAAGTGAAAATATTTGGTCAATCGATCCACAATGACCCACTCTGAATCCTTCTTAGTGTGTGTGAGGGGTAACCCACTAACGAAATCCATAGTTACACACTCACACTTCCAAAACGGAATTTTGACTCATTGCAACAATCCTGAAGCTAATCGATGTTCAACCTTAACCTGCTGGCATGTCAAACACTTAGCCACAAATTCAGCAACCTCTCGCCTAATACCTGACCACCAGTATAACTCACGAAGGTCACGGTACATCTTATTTCTGCCTGGATGCATAGCATAAGGGCTACTATGCACCTCTCTATGAATAGACTGCCTCAATTCAGTATCTTTCAGTACATAGATTCTCCTACAAAACAATAGCACCCCTTCGTTATTCAGTCAAAAATCCTCGGTATTCTCACTCTCAACCTGTCGAAAACGAAGACCCAACGGCTCATCCCCTATCTGCTTACCCTTAATCTGCTCTATCCACATTGGTTTAACTTCAAGTTCAGCCAACAGACTACCATTATCAAATAAACTGAGGCGAGCAAACATCGCCCTCAGGTCAGTCATAGCTCTACGGCTCAGTGCGTCGGCCACCACATTAGCCTTACTAGGGTGGTATTCAATAGTACAGTCGTAGTCCTTAAGCAGCTCAATGCATCTACGCTACCTAAGATTTAGCTCCTTCTGAGTGAGGAGGTACTTGCTGCTCTTGTGATCAGTGTAAATGATACACTTCTCACCATACAAATACTGCCTCCAAATTTTTAGTGTGAATACCACTGCAACTAACTCCAAGTCATGCTTCGGATATTTCGCCTCATGAGTCTTAAGTTGACGAGATGCGTACTCTACCACCTTAACCTCTTGCATCAACACACATCCTAAACCGACATGTGATGCGTCACTGTAAACAGTAAACTCCTTTCCAGACTCTAGTTGTATTAGAACAAGAGCCTTAGTCAGTACAGTCTTGAGCTTCTCAAAGCTCTCTTGCTGCGAATCAGTCTAGTTAAACGGCACATCCTTACGTAGTAGCTTAGTTAATAGTGCGACAATCAGAGGAAACCCCTATACAAATTATCGGTAATACCCTACCAGTCCCAGAAAACTACAAATCTCAGATACAGTCTTAGGCTGCTTCCAATCCAAGACAGCCTCAATCTTTCAAGGATCGACTCTAATCCTCTCAGCAGAAACGACATGTTCCACAAACATTACTTCACGTAACCAGAACTCACATTTACTAAACTTGGCTTACAGTTGTTTTTCTCATAGAATCTATAGAACCACTCTGAGTTGTTCATCGTGCTCATCCTCAGTTCTCGAATACACCAATATGTCGTCAATAAATACTACCACAAACTGATCCAGCTAGGGTTGGAACACTCGGTTCATAAGATCCATGAAAGCTGCTGGTGCATTCGTCAGTCCAAATGGCATCGCTAGGAAATTGTAATGTCCCTATTGAGTCCTAAATGATGTCTTGTATACATCAATCTCCTTAATCCTCAACTGATGATATCCTGATCGAAGGTCAATTTTGGAGAAAACTGAAGCCCCTCGGAACTGATCAAACAAACCATCTATCCTCGATAAGAGATACTTATTCTTGATTCTCAACTTGTTTAATTTTCGATATTCAAAACATATATGCATGGACTCATCCTTCTTTTACACGAATAGAACTGGTGCTCCCCACGGAGACACACTAGGGCAAATGAACCCACGATCCAGTAACTCTTGAATCTAAGCCTTAAGCTCCACAAGTTCTTTCGATGCCATTCTATAGGGAGTGATGGACACCGAAGTTGTACTAGGAAGGAGCTCAATCCTGAACTCTACTTCACAATTCGGAGGTAACCCAGGTAGCTCTTCTGGAAAAACATCCAAAAAGTCCTTAACCATCCTGATATCCTTAATTGAAGAATTGTAAACTGAAAAATATATAGGATTTTTCCTATAGAATTCATCACCTTTTTACTTAAATTTGTTGTTAAAACTAAGTAATTGTTTAATAAATTAATGAAATATGTGAAAATATGAAATTAGGACATGGAAATTATTAAAATGTGTTTTTATGCTTTATTATATAGTTTTCATGCATAAAATGACTTATTTTATATTAGTTTGAGCATATTATATTTTTAAGCTATAAAGTGGGTCATGCATGATTAAATTAAATAATAAAATATAAAGTTATATTTAATAATTCATTTTAAATATTCATTTCTAAATTGGGTTTTAATTAATTAAGTAAATTAATTAATTGAAGTGGTTAAATTTATATTATTTGGTTCTCTAAACTATGTACTATTTTTGGACAGGTTTGAGAGTTTTCTTTTAATTGCAAAATCGTCCAAATTGGGGACCAAGTCAACCTAAGTTTTGGCTGCACATGGCTGATCATAAATCAATTTTTGGTTTAATTACACAAGGTTCTTGAAAAGTTAAAGAAATCAGAGATTTTCAATCATCCATTGCCTCACCTATAAATAAGAGCTCATTTCTCACTTTTTCAATCATCTCTCACTCTTTCAATATTCTCTCTTCTCTCAAATCTCTTAGCTATCTTTCTCCCTCATACCTATCATCATCCTTGTATAAGGATTTTTTGCAAATTAGCCTCTTAAAGAACACTTGGTCGGCCACCTTGGAGATCCATCAGCAAATGAGCAAACCAAAGGAACGAAGGAGCCTCGTCAGTCAGAGTTTTGGGTGACAGCCACTCTGAATTGGATTTAATCTTTCTTTTCTTTAATTTAATATAAAGATGTTTGCTATGTGTTCTTTGTTCTTGTTTACAACAATGTTAGCTTAATTTTATTTAAGCTAGGATGATTGCTTTGATTAAATAATATTTATTTGATTCATGCTTATAATGTTTGTGCCTCAATCGATCATGTTTTCAATTAAATTCAAGTCTGTATTTCGTTCATACATGATTGGAATACTCTTGAATTAGCTGAGCGATCCTGACCAGACGACGGCTAATGGACACATAATTGAAATGTGCATGCTCAATTTAGATCCTAACCCGATTAAATTGTAGGTTGCATAAAAACTCTGACCAAGCTCTGTTATCTGGATAGTTTTTAGATTTGTGTGACTAAATAGTTTCAAACCTGACACGTCCCTGTTACTTCACACGAATACTAAGAAACCCTTAGTAAATAAGGATCAGTAAAATATGTATTTACTAAGTAAAGGATTCCTAAAAGACCTAATATGGTTTCCAAACTCATGAAAGATCAAGTTGCCATGGAATGTTTTTCCGAATGTTATTAAGCATGTTGATAATAAATTGAGTTTAATTAAAGTAAATGTCCTAGTTTATTTATGTTATAATTGTTGCAAAATTGTGTTTAATTTTACTAAAATCTATTTCATTTAGTTTGCATACTTAGGATAATTTGCATTAGGGATCATTGCATTTAGTTTAATATATTTTAATCAACACTTTTCAACTATATTGTGTTTTTATTTACCAAATTGTTAATATAATTTTACAAATTAAGTGACTTAGCACAAATGCAATCCCTATAGAGACGATAACTCGATACTTACTTATTACTTGATAACGACTGTGTACACTTGCACAAACCTACGCGTTAAAAGTTTTTGGCACCGTTGTCGTGGATTGTCTATTGTCGCCATAGTTATTTTTTTCGTGAAATTATTTATTTTCAATTTGATTTATTTCTAACATTACTAACTTATTCTTTTTAATTTTTGTGATTTTCTTTTCAGGTGTTTATGAGCATAGAACGAATTATCGATTTACCTGTAGACCCTAAAATTGAGCGAACCTTCAGACAAAGAAGATGTGAACGAACAGCTCAAAGACAAGTCGAGATGGACCTTGGAAATCAGAATCAAGACCAAAGTAATGAAGTCAATCATGTACAAAATCCTATCTTTATTACCGATGATAAGGATTGATGCATCAGACAATATGCTGTGCCACTTTTCAATGAGTTAAACCCAGGAAGTAGAAGGCCAGATATTGAGGCAACCCAGTTTGAATTGAAACCAATGATGTTTCAAATGCTACAAACGGTGGGCCAATTTAGTGGTATGCCCACAGAAGATCCACATCTCCACCTTCGATTATTTATGGAGGTGAGTGATTTATTCAGGATAGCCAGTGTGACTGAAGACGCACTGAGGTTGAAGTTGTTTCCGTACTCGTTGCGAGATCAAGCACGAGCATGGCTCAATTCATTGCCACCAAGTTCTATATCTACATGGCAAGAATTAGCGGAGAGATTTTTGGTTAAGTATTTCCCACCCAGCAAAAACGCTAAGTTGAGGAACGAGATCACAACTTTCCAACAATTGGATGGCGAGTCTTTGTATGAGGCTTGGGAGCAATTCAAGGAGTTACTTCGTAAGTGTCCTCATCATGGGATTCCTCACTGTATCAAGTTAAAGACATTCTATAATGGTCTCAATGCACATACAAGATTGATGGTAGATGCTTCCGCGATTGGTGTAATTTTGTCTAAGTCTTATAATGAGGCTTATGAAATCATCGAGAGGATCGCGAGTAATAACTATAAATGACCAACAAATTGAATAGCTTCAGGAAGATGTCTAGCTGGAGTTCATGAACTCTTTCACTTTGTTATCAGCGCAGGTATCGTCTTTTTCCTCTATGTTAAAATAGTTAACCTTTATGTAATAACAGTCTCACTTTTCAGCTTTTTGCCGATTTCAGTCTCCAGTGTTGCAGTTACACACCTGGTCTATTTCCACTGCTAACCCAACCACGAGCACTCCAAAACCTCAGACGAAAATAGAATGGCGATTCCTTATTGCCAAAGTGTCAATCAACAGCCCACTGCTCTTTGATCATATTCGAATGCATGAAAATGTAAACGATTATTGAAAGAGGCCAAGACGGAGGCCAAAGGAAAAATAATTCAGCTGCAACCAAGCAGGAAACAGAAGTAAACCTCCAATCAGTCACTTTTAAATGAAGCATTAAGAACAAACAATTTCCAAAAACTATAGATAACCTTACCTTCGACGAACCATAGTGGATTTGTAATTAAGTGGCATCGCTCGAAATTCCTACAGTCACCTAAAGGTCTCCTCACCAGAAATAGAACTCCCATTAGACAAAGAACAACAATAGGATGGAAGCTATAATAGCAAAACTTACCGTCACTGCTCAAAGATATTGAAGAATCAAATTGTGACCACAAGAAGAAGAAGGTTATAAAATGAAAGAAATCCGCAGCAAACAGGAAAAGAAGGAATCGACAGAACCAAAAGAATAAAATAAAAGAGAATGATGGAGAGGGAAAAACTAAAGGAAACTTTCGACAGGAGAGAATGAACAAAGAAACTCGGCTTCAGCAAAACTGGGGAGGGAAAAATCAAATTTTGAGAAAAAAAGAATCTAATCCTATTATAATCCCTTAATTTCTCCTATTTTTACTCATCAAATCTCTCCACATGACTCCCTACTTAATCCAAACACCCCAAACCGTCCACAACCTCCCACACATCTCAAACACTTAGTATTTTACCACATTTCAAACTCCTTCATGGCACAAGAACAAAAAAATCCCCCTTGCATGTACAGGGATTCAAACTCAAGACCCCCAGCACACTGACACTCCACTTAACCACCAGACCAGCAGACCCATTCTGAAATATTTTACTAACATATATTTATAAGCCTACTGATTAGAGATAGGGGTTTATTCATTTAAAAACAAAAAATTGTCCAAGCTAATGCTTGAACTTAAAACCTCTCAAACACTTCCCAGAACACTTAACCACTGAAGCAAACATACAATTGTGTCACAAAAATATGAAAAAATATATAAGAGATTTTGGGGCGTTACACAAAGACCTAATACATGTTTAATACCTAACTCAGGCTTCCAACACTCTTATAAATAAAACCTTAGGTGTTTGATATAACTAAATCGTCTCAGATGCATCAAAAAACCCTTGTATTTTAGGAGTAGGATTAGATTAAGTTTTCTTTTCTTTTCTTTTCTTTAAAATGCTTTGTTCTTCTCTTAGACCTAATTTTGATCCAAGAGTTCTTTTATCAAGTCGAAATATTCAGTTTATTTCTCTTTCGCAAGCGACAACATTTGATTATTCCAATCGAGAGATGCACTACTTCCTGCTCCAATCGACATCCATAATATTATTTTTACATCTCTTTTCTCTTTAGATTCAACCGTGTTTATTTATATGTTTATTTCAATTGAGATTGAGATTATGAATGTCATGAGTGGCTAATCCTTTAGGGGAGATTAACAAGTGGACGGGGATGTGATTAATGGAGGATTTAGGGTTGGTATAGATCACGTGTTCCTAAACCTTAGGCATGAAAACCGTAGGAAGTAATTATAGGTTAAACGAGGTTAGGAGATAAGTTTACCAAGTAAATTATAATTTATCCTGGTTGAGAAAGTGAGGTCAGGAGATAAGCAAGTATCAACTAATTAATTAATCAGTTAGATGCTGAGAGGTAATAATTGGTTGGTTAATAATTAATCCACCCTAATATGAAGTTAATTACAACCCTAGGTAGTTTTAATTTATGTAATTAAGTGTGTAGGATGATGAATTATAAGCCCAATGGATGTAGGAGTAAGAGACGAGTGATGCACAAGCTTCCCAATCCATGAAAGCACGACACAAACCAAAGAAGGTAGAAATCACCTGTCATGTCGCACCATAGGCCTTGCATGGCGCAACATAGCCTCGACGTGGTGCACAAGTATTCCAGGGCTATTTTCGTCCGCACAATCAACTTTATACAAAGACCTAATACATGTTGAATACCTAATTCAGGCTTCCAACACTCTTATAAATAAAACCTTAGGTGTTTGATATAACTAAATTGTCTCAGATGCATCCAAAAACCCTTGTATTTTAGGAGTAGGATTAGATTAAGTTTTCTTTCCTTTTCTTTTCTTTAAAATGTTTTGTTCTTCTCTTAGACCTGATTTTGATCCAAGAGTTCTTTTATCAAGTCGAAGTATCCGGTTTATTTCTCTTTCGCAAGCGACAATATTTGATCATTCCAATCGAGAGAAACGCTACTCCGTGCTCTAACTGACATCCATAAGATTATTTTTACATCTCTTTTCTCTTTAGATTCAACTGTGTTTATTTATATGTTTATTTCAATTGATATTGATATTATGAATGTCATGAGTGGCTAATCCCTTGGGGGAGATTAGCAAGTGGATGGGACATGATTAATGGAGGATTTATGGTTGGTATAGATGACGTGTTCCTAAACCTTAAGCATGAAAACCTTAGGAAGTAATTATAGGTTAAATGAGGTTAGGAGATAAGTTTGCCAAGTAAACTATAATTTATCTTGGTTGAGAAAGTAAGGTCGGGAGATAAGCTAGTACCAACTAATCAATTAATCAGTTAGATGCTGAGAGGTAAAAATTGGTTCGTTAATAATTAATCCACCCTAATATGAAGTTAATTACAACCCCAAAAACGAGTTAATCTTCCTTATTGATTTTATCGATTTAGTCGTTTGTTTATTTTATTGTTTATTTATTTCAATTATTTAATTTTTAATCTTCATCAATTTTATGATCTATAGTAATATAGGATTTAATGATTACTATTTAGACTTATTACTGTAAAGATATTTTCTATAGATTTAATCTATCCTCCCTTGGGTATGATCCTCAGAATACTTCTCTTTATTTTGTTGTAACACAAATAATATATTACAATTTGACCTGTATACTTGCGAACACCGCCAATTTAATTATATATTTTTTGGTGTGCTATTTATACCCTAAACGATAACACATTTAGACGTAATTAGAACCTATTCGGAATAATTTGCTACATTACTACTCGAACAGATAACGTTTTTAATGTCTTTATTTTCTTTTAATTCTCTTGCCTTTATACTAGTCCATTTTCACCCCTATAAGGTTATTTTCCTTTTTTCTATCTTCTTAATTTAATAATTTATTAAAGGAATCTTTGTTCCTTCTTTTTTCTTATGTGTTGCAATTTTGGATCTAGTGCCTTAAGTGTAGTATTTTCATCTATGTACACCTTTTATATTTTGAACAAATTGGTTTAATAAAAATATTCATAAATTACATTAATACCCTTTTATATTGTCCTCAATGGCTTTTGCACGCAAAAGAAAATGAAAGAAAATATTGGCTCACTGGTTACCTAATGTTTAACTAATACTAAGCGGTATTATGTGATCAAATCGTAATACGGAAGGACAACTTATATTAGTAGATGAACCTAAACATGTCTTTAGTCTAAGCGAAAATTAGCAAATCAATTGAAAGACTAATATGTTGTCTATTAATTCCAATTGGGAGATGTTCTATCTTGAGCATCAAAACGGATGACTCCTAGGAGATAAAGATATAGATGTGAGTAACTGGACTAACAATACATTAGACATGACCCAAGTAGAATAGATCCTAGATCCGTTTATGAATTTATTACATTAATCCTAAGTGGATGATAGACTATGTATACATGACTCATATATTTTGATGTAAGTAAAACCTGAGTTCAAATAGATAAGGAACCGAAAGCTAGTACATTCGGTATACGACTTCTACAGTATGTAGCATCATTCATAATAGTGGAATTCATAACCCAAGTAAAGGGTAAATGATATCCTCTCATTAACATTATATAATACATGAAAAGTAAACGTGGTCACGGATCGTTTGCCTTTGTGATAAATGACTTAATTATTATTTGATAGTAATTGACTTTTGGCGAAAAAAGATGTAATGGTTACCATGAGATAAAATAGGATCATATTGGGAGAACAGATTTATCCCAAAGAGATTAAAGATATCTTATGAGGGTAACACACTTATGAAAAAGTCATTAGACGAGCACTAGTTGAGTAGCTTTTGTAATGGTATGTAATTAGGGAGAGCTTAGTCACTATACTATAATGGAATGACTTCGTGGCTAAATGAGTATAATTAATAGGTAAAAGCTAAAATTTAATTATAAATCATTTTAGTCATAATTGTATATTTTCAATCAATCACTCTACAAGCTCATTGAAACCAAAATGAATTGAATAAAGAATCAAATGAACATAAATAGATGGAAATGATAAAGTTAGAGAAATAGGTCACATTCTAAAATGCATGTGTTTTCTCACTGGGTGTAGAAATGACTTGAGAATTAATTTAAAGTTTTGAATTATTATTTAATTAAATAATTGAAGCTCAAAATGGAATTAAATTAATTAGTCATTGTGAATCCATTGAATTTGGAAATTAAATATATTTTCTCATAGATTATTTTACGGTAAAGTTGTCATGACTTTAACAATTAGAATTGGGTTGAGAAAATTATTTAATTGGAAAATTAATTTATAAATAATATTTATTTTTGGAAATAGAAAAACATGTATTAAGTTTGATTAAATTATAAAGTGTTGGATTAAAAATACATGAAGCACATATAATTGGACCTAATACAAGAGAGGACCAAACTTCCCTCATATTAAATATAAGGAGCGGCATCCCTAGTGTATTTAACTAGGGAGTGTCGCCCCTTCTTCTAGTTAAACTAGAAAAGTAGTTTGTCTATTAAATAAATATTATTTGTGTTATACTAATTCAACCAAGATTCTCCAATCTCTACTTATAAATAGATGACACTGATAGAGTTATTTAACATAACAGGTCATATAAGTTTTCAATATTGTTATTTTGCCAGAAAATAGTGAGAATTTATTTTCTAAGTATAAATTCTATTTTCTAGTAATAACAATTCTATCGGTTTCTATTGAGAGAGAACTACTTTCCTACTGAAAATAATTAAATCGTTTTAGGTTTTACGTTTGGTTCGTGATTGTTTGAACTCACACTCGAAGTAATTCATGGTACGAAAAAAACGAAGAAAGACATTCGGTTGAAAGTCAGGAACATCTAGGATCCATAACGCACAAAACACAAGTACTTTTTTGGGAAAAAAGTTTATTGCTATAAATATCACAAATCGGCTCGATTTTCAAAATTTTTATTTTTCACTTTGAAAGAACGCAATTTTTAAGCAAGATTTTTCCAACAGTAATCACGTGTGTAAATATACATTAGCAGGAAACTCTAGAGATAAATCATTAAGCAAATCTAATAAGAAATGGTGCCAAAACCTTTCATTTTAAAAAATAACTAATCATAAATTTAAAAAAAACTCAGGTCAAGTCAGATCGGATCGGATCGGATCAGATCGGAATGAGTATACTATTAATTTTCAAGTTTGGATTCATGTAGGTTAAATTTTTTAAAGTTGGGGTCAGGTTAGGGTTGGAGGATGGTGATAGAGCATTGGGTCGGGTCAGGGCAGGCAAAAAATCGCCCTGCCTCGTTGCCATCACTAGTTAGCTAATGGGTTATAAAGGGATTAAACTGATTTTTTTTAATATTTTTAAAATTTTTAAAGTTAGTACTAAATTGATAAATTTTGTAAATATTAAGGTCAAATTTATTGAATTTTTTATATTTAGGATCAAATTGATAGAATGTGTAAACATTAGAGCGCTAATTTTGTTACTAGATCAATAAAAAATGCCCACATCGGCTCAAAGTGACTACAATATTTCATTTCAAAAAATTTAGTTATTAAATCGAAAAAATTAATAGCTGGGTGACCAAAATATAACAAAAAGCATAGTTGGGTGACCATTTTTATAGTTTACCTATAAAGAAATAATTTTCAACATGTTTCACGTCATTATTTAACAGAAAATTTTAATGGATGGGCTAATTTTCACGCTTCGAAATGTATAAGGACTAATTTGTCTATTTTTTCAATATAGGGGCTAAAATGCAATCTACTCTAAATACATAGACTTACATGATACTTTTATCTAAAATGAATAATGATTAAAATAGTGATTACTACATAATTTGGTCCTTAATTTAAGAATTTGCCTATAAATAAGCAACTAAGTCTTTGTTGAAAGAGAGATCTTTTCCACATCTTTTAGTTATCTTTTGAAAACACTCTTCAAATGTTATTTGTAGGGGAAAAGAAACTCTCACAAGCTTTGCAATTTTTGTTTTTGAGTGATCATAAAATGAAGTCTAAAGGGAGTCTAAGTCTTCTATTTTTCGTTTTTAAAAATCCTTTCTTATTTTTTCAAAGATGATAATGCACCTATCGTACTCGTTATGGATTATCCTCATTATTTGCATAATATTATAATGCATTGACACCATTGATATCGATTAATGAAATTTTTAATAAATTATACTATTAGCCACTAAATTATGGGTTAGTTTGTTTTGATCATTTAACTAAAAAATGTTACAATTTGATTACTGAACTATTCGAATGTTTTTATTTAGGTAACCAAACTATTCAAAACAATTTATTTAATTCATTGGGCAATTAAGATTTTTCTATTTTAAAAGTTCAGCCAACAAGCTCTAAGCGATGATTCGACAACCGATATGGTAGATTAGTACCCAACGGCGAGTAGAAGAACACACCTTAAATCCAAGCCGATCTGACGATTAGTTTCAAAGATAGGAGAAAAAATACTATTTGAATTCTGGTTTATAAATTTGTGATGTCTTGTTTCATGAAAAAAAAACCTAAACTATAGAAGAAAAGGGGAAAAAGAGCTTTTGATTGATGCAGGTAGTGTGAACAGAGAAAGCCATATAATATTTAGTTTAACAGCTTAATGACTTAAATGAAAATTTTTGAATAATTCAGTAAGAAAAATGAAAATTTACCCATAATTTAGTGACTAATTATGTAGTTTAACCTAAAATTTCTGCGAGGTATATTAAAAGAATGATAAAGTGACAAAAAACGATAATGCGAATTAAGATATATTTAAATTGCCTTTTTGCATATTTGAATATTCTATTATTATAGATAATAATTTTGAAAATTCATTATTTTAATTTGATTTACTTTACATATAATGGGTTTAATTTATATTATATTATTTTATTTTATTTGTCTAATAATGAATTCAAATTCCTATATAAGAATACATTATTTGTTTTACTTTTAAAAAGTTTATTTTAATTTTGTTAAATTTAATAAATACATATTTTTAGTTAATTTAAATATCCAATAAATAATCTAATTACTCTTAAATTTAAATGGTAATATTTAGTTTTAATGTGAATAATAAAAAAATTCAAAATTTAAAACAAACATATGAAATTAAATTTAAATTTTACAAAAAGAAATATCCAAATAACTATGGTGAATTGAGGCTTTTTTACCTTGATAATACCAAAAAATTAATTAAATATCAAAATGGTATCTCGATAACATTATTAACCAAAATGGGATTAAATGAACAGTGTCAAGGGATGGTGCTTAAAGGGGTAGGGGCACCACCCATTTTTTTTGCCCCAATCATGCCTCCACCTTTAGTTCATAATATGTTTAAAAAAAATTAATGGCGGAGGGACATTATACAGTGGCACTGGTATAAAGCAACTATAGCGGGCAAAATACGGGTAAAAAAGGGTGGAGGTTGCTACACTAGCTGTAACAGCCCGTTTTTCAGTGGTGTCAAAAACCGTGGTTTCGGGGCCACCAAATCCGACGAGTAAGTTCATAAATATTATTATTTAATATTTACGAGTCAAATATAATTTTAAAAAAGATTTTTGATATGATAATTTATGCTATTCGATTGATTAATTAAGTTCAAGTGGAAAGACCATAAGGTCAAGTGGTTCTAGAAAATGAGGTATCGAGTTTCTATAAAAAAGTCATAAATATTTTTATAAATATTTAAGAAGTGTCATAAAGGTTGTATTAAAGTTTCGTTGAAAAATTTTAACATTTCAATAGTTAATTAATTAAAAGGACTCAATTGTAAAGATGTAAAATTTAATCACTATTTGATTTGAGTGATTAAATGGTTAATTGAATAAAGGAAAAGTGACTTAAATGGTAATTAAACCATGATCAGAGTTTCCAAGTGGTGGTGCTATGATTGAATCCATTAGCTTTTGGATTAATTGTTCTTTTAATCCTAATTAGTTTGGGATTAAATTGTAAATAAGTTTATTTAGTTAGAATTTAATTAAATTGAAGGACCAATTGTGAAATTAAACCTTCCTTTGATGGTAATTATGCCATATATTTATGTGATGGACAAATATGGACATGAATTTGGTGTTTTATTTATTTATTTAACCAAGGGCAAAATGGTAATTTGATAATTAAATTAAATTAAATTAAAATCAAAATGTTTTATATTCATTTTGGTGTCTTCTTCTTCACGAATGAAAAATAAGAAAGAAACCATGGAAGCTTCAAGTTTCGTCTATTCTTTTGATGGTGCATGTAAGGTCAATTTAGCCCCGTTTTCAATAATTTTTATGTTTTTGAAATCGTTGCAACTAGGTCCAGCTAGCCCGTACCTTCGATTTTGAAACTATTAAAGATTTTTAATGTTTTCATTGATGAATCTATATGATTTTAGTTATTAAATGATGAATTTGAGATGTTGGTTGATATTTAAAAGTATTTTATTAAGTAATTCTGATGAATTTTCTAATTAGGGACTAAATTGTCGAAATAGTAAAAATAAAAGGGTTTTTGTGAAATTATTGCAAAAATGGGCTGTAATGAATGCCATGAATATTCGGCTAGTATGGTTTGCATTAAAAATGGTTAATTTGCATGTTTTACGTTTAGGGACTAAATTGAATAAAAGTAAAATGTTAGGGGCAATTTTGTGAAATTATAAAAATAAATTATTTTATTGTCTAAATTAATAAATTGAATGAAACTATTAATTTAGATCAAGGTCGAGTGGAAAATCGTGGAGAATAGAAAATTACCAAAATACCCCTATACTTTGACATTTCTGCAATTTAGCCAGGTAAGTTTGTACAGTTAGAATTTAACATCAATATGAATTTTTAAGTATATTAACATGGTACAAATTGTATATTTATTTTTTAAAATTAATGGTAATTTGATATATAATATTGAATTTGATTACTCAGATTGGATTGAACACGTGATAGAGTACAATCGTGATTTGGTGTGTTGGAGGGATTAGCTCTTGTGAGCATCTGGTGTGTTTGGTTGGACTGACAATTTACTCATATTCGTAAGTCGTTCTTCGTATGGAAAATCTCGATAAGGTAAATTGTTTAATGAATTTGAAAGATTTGTTATTTATTGAATATTAACCTGAGCATAAATGAAAATGAGATATGCTGTGATTAAATGAGATACATGAGTTATGTACTCATGAATTGAGTATTGAATGGCTAATTCCAATGTATAAAAATTGTGGTTTGATATATGAATAGCTAATAAAAGATGTTAATCAAATAAAAGATGTTAGCATGTGCAATTTGAGTATAATACAAAATGATGTTGAAATGATATGCTAATATGTATGAATTCAAAAGGTTGGCATATGATAGTTGGATCTTAGTCATTAATATGTGTTTATATTTCAATTGTGTGGTTTGTATTTCTATAATCGAACCTAGTTACAAATTGTTGTATTTTGATTTAATGCATATGGTAAGTGATTGAGGTGAGTATTTGGCTCTTTGATATTGAATTGAATTAAAGTTGATTGGAATGGATTGAATTGGTATATATATTATGAATGTATTGATTATTTGAGAAATAAATATATATGTGTAAATGTGATAATGTGCAAATATAATAATTGGATATTGGTTGTATTTGGAAAGTGAATTGGAACCCTATTAATTGTATCGGGCTGAGTCGAATATAGATGGCATGCCATATGATAGGAAGAGTTTAGGGATTTCTTTGACTTCGATTCGATTAGGCACTGGGTGCCAATTTACTTCGGTTTAACTGATGAGACACTGGGTGTGAAATTTATATAGCATTGGGCACAATTACTACTTTGGATTTATCTAATAATGCATTGGGTGCCAAATTGGTGTGTTGGTTGGATCTGTGTATCCATCCGAGTCCGAGTCGTGTTAATAGGGGTAATTAAATAAAACGATACTATGATTGATATTGGATGATATTGTATGAGAATTGAAAATGGGGTAGTGATTTGAAACATGAAAATGAGTTATATACATAAATGCACTAACTTGCGTATTGATGGTGGTGATTAGACTTATGTCAAGCTTGAGATTATGATTGATGTATATGCTTATGTCCGGTATTATATAAATAAAATGGTAAGTTCATAATTGAAATGTGATATGATGAAAAGGGATTGACGAGTTGAATAATGTACTTATGTATGAGAAATTACGTATGTTATGGTTGAACTTACCTATGTTATGAATAAATATATTAATTAGTTAATTGATGTTGTTATTTAATTTTATGTTTAGTAAATGAAATGTAAAGTAAGTAAAGGTAGATATTCATAGTTTTATGAAAATTTTAATGATAGCGTAAAACGTTTTATAAAATCTTATTATGTTAAGAATGAACAGGATATATGATGTTGATAGAACGGATATATGATGTTGATAGACTTACTCATTTATGAGTTAGTGGTGGTTATGTAGTTGATAAATCTTAAGGCATTGGTATAACTTTATATTTATCATATAAAGTTTATTATTGAATTTGAATATTATGTTTAAAGTTTGTATGAGCTTACTAAGCATTCATTGCTTACATAGTTGTTTATCACTTACTTTACAGGTTATCGAAAGCTCAATCGGGTTAGAAGCTCGTCGGAAATCTATCACACTATCCAGCGATTATATCGATAGTTTTGATATCTTGGTTAAGGTTTGAACAAATGTGCTCATGTATATATATATATATATATATATATATATAAGTTGACGCTTGATGATTGAGGTGCCTTTGGCATATTGGTTGTATGAACATTTGGTATTGAGATTAGTCATTCTTTGCATAATTTGAGTATGTTTACAGGCCTTGTATACATGTACAAATTTATTGTAGGTTTATGCTTGAAAGGGTGAAAGAAATGGCTTGGAAGTGGTCATTTTCTTGTCCACACGATCGTGTGACCCCTGGAACTTTGAAATTTTTCTATGTTTTTCGAAAATTTTCTAAGTTTCTGACTTTGTCCCAACTTATTTCTTATGCGTATTTAGGGCCTTGAGGGCTCATATAAGGGACAATATATATGATTTTGATTGGTTTTATTATGAATTTGATATGTTATGAAACGTTTGAAATTTCTATCTATTTGATTCGTAAACCCTGATAATGCTCTGTAACCATGTTTTGGCGATAGATATGGGTTAGGGGTTTTACACTAGCGACACCAAACCCTTATATATTTGAGTTGAACAATTATGGCAATTTGTGTGAAGTTTGGTAGTCATTTTTGTGTTTTGTTTTGTTGAATTGTTATAGTATTTGTTGTGTTTTGTTGAATGGTTGTAGCAGCTAATGGATAAGAAGAAAGGAAATGAGTTTTTTTTTTTTTTTTGTAGAAGAGAAAACAAAGAAGAAAAGTCAGAAAGATTTGTAAGGTTTGTACATTGATTAATTTTTGTTATTATATTTTTCCAATAGAATCTTGTTTTGTTTTTCAAATAATTATTGAGAAATTTAATTATATTTAAATATTTTTATAGATTTAGTATTGAAAATGGATAATCAATTCTTCGTATGCGTTTATTCCGATAGGGTAATTTTAATAACAACAGTTGGTTGTATATTTGAATGTCGCCGAAAAATAGAAATAAGATTTAATAGAAACGTGTCGGTTGATGATATGAAAGGAAGGATCAGTGCAAAAATTGTTAGATGTTGTGGGAGGAGAATCTTGAAACTATTCTACAAATTCTCAATTTCAACAAATCCCATCAAATTCATCGATATGGAACTTGTAGACAATGACAACGTGGAGACAATGGTAGCACTTTATTGTCAGTATTAGAATAGCCACATTGAATCGATTTAGTTGTTTGTTGAGTTAGTTGATGTGGAGCCACCTGAAGATTTCACTCCATTAAGTGAAGAACATAAAGTTCAAGATCTGTGTACGGAGGTTCTAAGAGCTTCTGTTGAGAGGTAATCGACTGTACGCAGGTTCGACATCGATCTTAATGCTCTACCTACGCCTGATAACCTTAACCCAGGTCCCCATTTACAAATACATCATGTGGTGATTGAGACCTATGCATATGGTGAAGATGGATATGATAATAATGGTCCTTCTAATCACGAGGTTGAAGATTATAGTGATCCCTATTTAGACGAGGTACCGAATGATATCGACGATGAAGGCATGAATGAAGATGGAAATGTTTACACATATTCAATCGAAAACCTAAGTCGAGACATTTTCATACGCAATGATCTTGGGGCCCACATGTAGATCGTAGATCCTGGTGTGGCACATGCATCCAAGTTCCTAGAGTACTCCGATATACCACCTGCTCACTGATTGGTCACAGATCTCGAATGTGAGGAGTTGTTCGTAGGCCAAAAATTCACGACTAAGGAAGACTGGGTATTTATCATTAAGCGGTATAACATGAATGTTTCGATTGACTACAAAGTCGACGTGTCTAAATCAACATTGTATATTGGGGAGTGTTGAAGGTCGATAGAAGAGCGCAATTGGCGGGAACGAGTCGCATTTATCTAGAGGTCACATATGTGGGAGATTAGAAAATTTGTTAGGCCTCACACATGCACTTCTACATGTATGACGCAAGATCACCGCAAACTTAATGCTAAAACCATCTGTAACTACATCATACCAATGGTGAAGGACATGCCGACCAAACCTATTTCGATGCTGATTATCAAAATACAAGAACGATTCTAATACCAAGTGTCATATCGGAAAGCATGGATAGCTGAACAGATGATAATGGAGAAATTGTACGAAGATTGGGATGTGTTGTACAATGAACTACAATGGTGGATAGTCGTTATGCGAAAGTACTTGATGCAAACATGATCTTATTATGACTCGGATGACCAACTACAATCGGGAAGGAAAACTATCCACCAGATGTTTTGGACGTTTGATCCATGCGTGTAGACCTTTCCCCATTGCAAGTCACTTGTGCAGGTTGACGGAATCTGGCTATACAGAAAATATATGCAGATTATGCTTATTGCAGTTGCTCAAGACGAGAATTAGAACTTGCTCCCTGTAGCATTTGCCATTGTGGAGTCCGAGAACATAGAATCATGGGAATTCTTCCTGACGAACTTACAGACATATGTTGTTAGAGATGACAATATTTGTATCATATTCGATTGATCGAAGGGACTAATTATCACGATTAGGCATTTAGGTGTTTTGTGGAGATTCGTTTACTGCATCGGGCACATCGCCTCTAACTTCCGCCAAGACTACAAAATGCACACTGGCGGAAACAAGTCGTGAACATGGGTAAATTTCAGTTTCAACATATTTTTGAAATGTTTTTAATACTTCTACAAATTAATTCAAAAAGTTAATGTATCTTTTTGGAATACATATGTAGCGTACGAGCTAGAACAACACCATTTCAAGCAAAGGCTAACCAGGCTTGAAGATGATATGCACGGTGAAATGAATACTCCTTTCTGAGAGTGGTTGGGTACCATAGAGCCGTGACAATGGGCTCAAAGTTTCGATAACGGGTCTCGATATGGTCATATGACCACCAACTTGGCAAAGGCGATTAACTCCGTCTTGAAGCGAACACAACATCTTCCAATTTCATCTATTTTCTTAGTTATGTTCTGTAGGCTAGCAACAATGATGCTAAGAATGGGGCTGAAATAAGTAAACCATATAGAGGCGGGACACGTATTTGTCGAGAAGGTCAAGAAGGCAATGGATGCGAACCATCAGAGAGCGAGGTCGATGAATGTAGAAATATATTCTCGACAATTAGAAACTTTTCAAGTTATGGAGTTCATTGGTCATCAATCCGATATCCCACCTAAGTTTTACAGAGTTGATCTCCGAAATAGATGGTGTGATTGCTTGGAAGTTCCAAACACTTCGTTACCATTGTACGTATGTCGTTGCAACTTGCACTCTCACCTCAATCAATGTTGAACAATATATCGATGAGGTGTACACTTTGGAATGCACATTGCGTATTTGGGGAAACAAGTTCCCCAGCTTGCGTGATTTGTCTACATGGGAAGTGCCTCCGCTGACTTTCGAGTTTGCCCCAGACAAGGGGTTACGTAAGAAGTCGAAAAAGTCGCCTATAGGTCACCAGGATCTATGGTGAAATGGACATGATGGAGAACCCCAACCCCAAACTTTATGGTCTGTACAGAACAGCTAGTCATAATCGGACTAAATGCCTGCACTGAACCTACCATATTGGACAATCATCTCGATCGAGTGGACTATGAATTATTGTACTCCATGTTCAAAATTTTATTTTATTTTTTATTATGATGGAATTTTCATATTTATATTTTAGGAGCAACACAACTATATTACATCTTAAAACAAAACTTTGACATTATATTGTTTTCAAAAAAGTCAAAAGTTGTGTTTTGAAATTAATCCTTGTTGAATGAATAGTGTTTATTAATTATATGCTTCCATTTCGTAATCATTAAAAATTAAAAATATTTAAAAAAATAAATTAAAAATTAAACTTGTTAGAACAATTTTCCATAAAAAAACAAAATTCTTGATGTAATGCTTAAATTTTATCACTTATTTGCAAGTGGGAAGGCATGTGTTTGTTGACTAACTGATGTCAAATATGACATCCTGTATAGCGCCCAGGACTACAGCAATATCAAGAACCCGCTTATGTCCATGGTACGATGTTTTGTCACACGAAAAAGCTCATGATACAATGTTGCTAATATTGCTGAGCCCCAATTATACGAACGTGCAGTTGTCAAATCAAATAACAGGGGCAAGTATATCAAGTAGACCTTGTTATTTGCATCTGGCATGAGTACACCCCTATTAGATGCATTATATATGCTCGAGCAGCACATATCATCTTCGGCTCAGTGGCAGTACTTGATAAATTTTTAAAATTTCCCTTCAACCATGAAAATCTCAAACTAGTAAATTTATCTCCACCATCATCGGGTGAGCGTTTTAGTAAGTGCTAGCAAAGCGTCGTCAATTTAGACACTGTACTTACACCTGTGATTGCACTATCGTCGATTGGGAGCCTAAGTTTTAGTGCAACATCTTTTAGAGTGATGGTACACTCCCCACACAACAAATGAAATGTGTGGGTCTCCGGACACCACCGCTTGACCAAAGTGGATATCAAGCGTCACCTCAAATCGAACATTCGAATCAATGCCATTGATCCGAATCCGAATGCCTCCAAGTATGGCATAAAATGTTCATTTGGTCGATTGCCCAGACCATTGACACGAGCCCCCAATATGCGATATTGACCCTGACAATATTTAATTACCGCATTAATTAATATATCCTAATTAAATAAAAAAAATGACGTGGAACTTTATAAAAGGACTCGTGAATAACAAATAACAATTTCATTACCTGCACATTAATCATATTTGCTATGTGATCATTTTTTGTAATCAAAGAACCCATTTGGATATTTGCGTTTTGAAAAAAAACTTAATCATCAATGAACAAATAAACCATATACAAATAACGAAAATGCATTTTTAACAGAAAAATTAAAGTTTGAACATTTTCGCTCATTAACAAAACACATAAATATAATACAAAAACATGCAAATCACAATAAAAAAATATCAAAATAATATATACAACACATGCAAAACACAATAATATCACTTAAACTTTTTTATTCCTACACATACCAAAAAATACTAAACTGTTTTATTCACACAAAAAAAACATTATCATTACAAAAATAAAATTATTATTTTATTATACATACAAAAATTTAACATGAAATCTCTAAATCATTCAAATAACATTAAATAATAAAATTTCAACACAACAAATATTTAAAATATAAAAATTTAATGTTAAAAATCTCAAAAAAATTTAATATATAAAAATTTAATGTTAAAAATCTGAAAAAATTATAATTAGATAACAAGCTCGGAAAATTAGAAAAGAATTTTTAATATTAACTAAGTAAAAAAACAAACAAATGCATAATAATTACAAATAAAAATTAGAAAACATCACATATTTTTTGCCATACCATTTCAAAGATATAATAATTTTCTTTATACTAGTTAAATAAATAACAAACAAACAAATAATATTAAAAAAAAATACAACATACCTAGTGATTCCTTTCTTCTCAACACAAAATCTACAAAACCAAATTGTCAAACTTTTTCCTTTCAACACAAGGGGACCATCTATAGGCTTAGATATATATGCCTTAAGCGGGGAAAATGAGGAAATGGACAATTGTTTTGGAGATGAGAAGAAGAAACACCCCGTAACCGTCTGGTCACGTTCGCCGCAAGCAGTTAGACTGCCAACAGTGGTACCACCTGACAATAGCCCTCCTCCCCTAGGTGTCGCCTAACAAAAGCCCTCTTTCCCTTAAAATAATTTTTTAGCTCATATATGACCTATATTGTGCCCGAATTTTTTTTCAACCTGTATATTAATGTCGTCATATGCCTACCCTCCACCATTTAAATATGGTTTTTTAATCCAAATATGACCTGAAGATGAGTGGCTATTGGTGGGAAAAAAATTGTGGTGCCCCCATTCCATCCGGCACCACCATCACGGGCTGTTTGGTTAGGGGGAATAGGAATGCATTCCCCCTATTCTACGGGCCCACCACCAAACGGGCGTTTAGTTGCCCGTAATGCTATTACGTCCCGAATCCATTTCGTCCCTAATACGCCTACATCCCATAATAGGCATTCCCCCCATTCAGCGCCGATTAGGGATTCCTTACCCGTTTCTTATTTTCGTTTCCTTTTTTTGCCCTCATCAATTTTTGCTTCTTTTTCCATCGATATTGCAGAGGTAATTTCTGCTTCTTCTTCCATCATTTTCTTATTTGGTGGCCCGTACGGGTCGTCTTCAGCAAGGTACGAGGCTAGTTTTCGCCTTGTCGCTGGGTATGTTTTTTGTTATGATTATTTGCTTAACCTGTGTAATGCAAATGTGGAAGATATGTTTGCATGTGGCTTTTGAGAATTTTGATTGATCAATTTTTGGTTCTTTTTATCTTTTTGAATGGTGTTGTTTATGTTATTGGAATGTTTATTAGAGCATCGGGTTTGAGTTATTTATTTATTTTGATCGATCAATTAGAATGTTTCTTTTTAAAAGAATCTGGAGAATAGGTTTGTTTTATTTTTTGTGTTTTTGAATTCTAATGGTGCACTTTAATTTTTGAATGGTTTGTATCGTCTCTGAGATTGTGTTGGCAAATGAGTGTATTTTGTTTTTGCTGTGTATCTTGTATATGTGCATTGGTATATGCAGTTTTTTAATGGGTTATTTGAAGGTTGGAGTGGATGTTTATTAAGGACATTGTTTACATGAATATCAAATGGCTTTTAATTTTTGGTATATTATCTATCTGTTTGTTTAGATATGATTAGTTTTACAGTTCGAATGATTCACTACATTCTTAGATGAGGGTTTGTTCGTTTTTCTTTTCTTTTGGTGTGTGTTGAGATAGTTCATTTAATGTTCGAATTGTTGTTTATTTCATTTTTTAGATGAAGATTGAAAATGGGTACTTCCTATTTTTATTTTTAGGATTGGTTCATTTTGAGGTTTCTATGGATTTTTATTTTTAATTTTTTTACACTTTTTAGATGAAGATGAAAAATAGGTCTTTTCTGTTTATGGTTCATTTGAGGTTTCAATGATTTTTTTTTCATTCTTAGCATGAACATAGAAAATGGATATATTACTTTGGTGTGTATAAATTGATTATGTTTTGTTTTCAATGGCATAAAAGTGCACATTTTAATTCTGAAATGTTTTATTACATTCTTGACATGAAAATTGCAAGTGAGTGTTATTGTTTTTGTTTTACTTTAGTTCAAAAGTTTGGGATTAGTTGGTGGATTTTGTTTGTGTCTAATTTTTGTTTGTTTGTTTCTATGAAAAATGTCAATAGTGTCTACTTAATGGATAACTATTATTGCTTTGGAAGGAGGGTACATGTTCTCAGTGATGAAGTGAACGATATTTGTTAAATTTTCTTCTCTACATTGCCTTATGAGCTTTTGGAACTAAAATTAATAATATGGTATGATGGTGATAGATTCTGTTTCCTCGGCAGGCAAACAAAGAAAAGCTAGGAAAGATAGTGAACGATCTTAGAAATTTCCTAACATATCCTTTATTACTGGTTAATCAAGCAGCTTAATCTATATAATTATGATTGACAGTTGAAGTTATGCTGACTTTATTGGTGGAACTAAATAAAAAAAATTGTTTTGGGGATAGGACATCCTTCAATTTGTTATTTGGACTTGGATGTGAGCTTCAGATATAAATGCATATTAATGAGGAAGATGTTATTGAATGGGGCTCCTCTCTATTTTTGGCCTATTTTTTTACCGTCTGACGGCAAACTATGCCCGTATTTTTATACATACCATGTTGGGAGAATGTTAGACCTTCAATCTGTTCTCTTCTTTTTCCCTTGTTGCTTGCTATTTTGGATTGAGATTGGATTGTTTCATTCTGAATGCAATTGTATAAATATAAATTTAATTTTAATTCAATATATAGATGAATTTATGCAAAAGGCTGTAGACTATTTTCAAAATTTGTTCACCTCACAAGGATAGTCTATTTCTACATAAGGTTTTGGTTAATAGACTAGGCATGCCATCTGTGATTTTATTATTGAGGCCTAAAGTGCTTTTATATCATGACAACTAATTTGATAAAGAAATGAATTTCAAGTTGCAAAGATAATTTTAATTTCTATTTTTTGCTTCATAAAGATTTTAAATTTGTATTGTTCATTTTTCTTTGATAGTGTGTTATTGCAACTTGAATTCTTTGGCTTGTTTGATTGCTTCATCCACCCACAGTTGAGCGTCTTCTATTCACACAATCACTGTAAGTTCTTTGGCAATTAAATTATTTTATTTTATTTTACTGTATTGAAATTATGATTGGAGAAATGTGACCCTTTTACTATGATCTCAAGTTATATAACACTTTAATATCTTGCAGTAATGGCTCGTTTGCCTTTAATTGCACAAAGTGTGAGGCGTAAAAGAATTGGTATTGCATTGACAATATGGTTGCAAATCTGTAGAATTGCGAGTTGGTTCTTACTTACATTGGGTGCTAGCCATAGCCTACAAACTTATAGACCAAGGATTAGGTCCTATATTTTAGATTTTTATGCAAAACGGGATTATGTGAAAAGGCTTATATATGCTAGTGATGAGACATGTATTGAACAAGTTAGGATGAATAGATTTGCCTTTTTTAAACTATGTGAGATGTTACAAACGTTAGGGGGATTGAAGTCGTCAAGGAACATGCTTGTTGATGAGCAAGTGGCAATGTTTTTACATATCATTTCCCATCACCTTAAGAATCGAGTTATCAAACATCACTTTAATAGGTCCGGGCAAACTATTAGCAGATCATTTCATATTGTTTTAAATGCTATCATACGCTTACAAGATGTGTTATTTAGAAAGGCAGAGCCAATTACAGCTAATTCTTCAGACACAATAAGGAAATGGTTTAAGGTATTGGATTGAGTTTTATATATAGCTTGTACATAATTTAGTTTATTTAGATTTAAGTTTAGTATCCTAACTCAAGGTTTTATAACATGTGATATAGAATTGCTTAGGTGCTCTTGATGGAACCCACATCAAGATTAGGGTTCCAACAGTTGATAAACCTAGATATTGAACGCGAAAAGGTGACATAGCAACAAATATGCTAGGTGTTTGTACACCTGATATGCAATTTGTTTATGTTCTTCCTGGTTGGGAAGGTTCTGTTGCTGATGGACGGGTTCTTCGAGATGCCATTAGTAGGAGACATGGACTAAAAGTTCCTCATGGTAAACTGGATAGTTAGAGGACTTTGAATTATTCATGAAGATCAAACTTTTTTTAGGGAATTAATCATTTAAAATTTTTTTATAGGTTGTTATTATCTAGTTGATGTTGGATACACAAATTGTGAGGAATTTCTTGCACCATTTAGAGGAAAACGATATCATTTGACTGAGTGGTGTCAGGGTTATCAGCCAAGTACTCCGCAAGAATTTTTTAATATAAAACATGCCTCAGCACGTAATGTTATTGAAAGATGCTTTGCGTTATTAAAACTTAGATGGGGAATACTTAGGAGTCCATCATTCTATCCTATAAGGGTGCATAATAGAATCATTATTGCATGTTATTTGCTCTATAATTTTATTCAAACCCATGTGAGTATTGATCCTATTGAATCGGAGGTGGGAGAAGGATTACTTAGTAATGTGGTAGATGACGATGAACCGAATATCGTAAATATTCATCCATCGGATGCATGGGCTACTTGGAGGATGGAACTAGCCAACCAAATGTTTGATGAATGGCAAGCATCTAGAAATTAGTTAGGTTTAGGGACAAAATGAGTTTGAGTTAATTTGTTTATGTTATTTTATGTATCTAGTTTGTGAAACTTTGGTGGTGTTTGAATTGTTTTTTGTATTGTACTAAACTTGTTGAATTATAATTTAATTTCTTTTCATTCATCATGTGTTATAATTTTATAAAGTGTTGAGCTTTTGATTCATGATATTGAACTTAATTTTAATTTTATAAAGTGTTCACTTTTTGATTCATGATATTAAACTTAATTTTAATTTGTTTTTTTCTTAAGATAATTATGTCAGGTGTTTCAGAATCAAATGTTTTTTCCCAAGCTTCTCGAGGAACCAAAAGGAAATGGGTTCCAGAAGAAGATGCAGCAGTGGTTTCTTGCATGGTGGACTTGCAGAATGTTGGAACCTTTAATGCTAATACGGGGTTCAAAGCCGGTTATTTAAACGATTTAGAAAAAATGTTAGAAAAGGCTTTACCCAATGCAATGTTGAAGGCTAGACCTAATATTGAATCGAGGATTAAGTTACTAAAAAGGGATTGGTCAATCGTGTATGACATGCTTAATGGCCAAAACAATAGCGGTTTTGGTTGGGATGAGCATAGGCAGATCGTTGTTGCTGAAGATGCGGTTTGGAGCTCTTATTTAAATGTAAGAATTATTTCAAGTTTTTATTATCTTATTTTTACCAAACTTATAACTAATATGATTTCCTCATTTTTATAGAGTCATAAAGAAGCCGGTCAATTCAGACATCGTAGTTTCCCTTATTACCACCAACTTACTTCCATCTACGCAAGAGATCGAGCGACTGGGAGAGATGCTCAAACAGCCGCTGATGTTATTGAAGAAATAAATGTTCAGGATGTACCTACTACAGATATTAATGAAGAAAGAAACGAATTCTATTACTGCAAAGCTGATGTCTCTTTGGATGACATGGATGTTTCTGCTACGGAACCGCAACCAGATAGAAACCAAGGGGGTTCCACATCTTCAAAGAAGAAAAAAAAAGAATTATGATGCAAGTGATCATATTTCTTCTTCATTTCATGATGCTGCCACTTTATTGGCGAAAAACATGCGGGCCATTGGCGAACAATTTAGTAGGAGTATTGCCTCCGATGTGTTAGTTCAACAAAAGTCAGAAGATTTCCAGATCATCCAAGAAAAAGCTACAAATTTATATCCAACCTTATGTGAAATAGAAGGTTTAACTGTGGATAAGCGCTATCGAGCATTGAGCAAAATTCCAGATCATCCAACTCAAATGCTCGTTTTCTTTAGTTTACCTTCTGATTTGCGGTTGGAATGGGTCAGAAGATTTCTTGCTGACCATTAAAAATCATGGTTTTGTTGACGATATTTTCGTAACTTTTTATGTTTGTAATATTTGGAATGGTATATCATTACAATGTTCTAACTTTTTGATGTTGTAAAACTGTATAACATATGGATTATGACATAGAATTTCATGAATTTCATGTAACCTTTTGTTAATATATGAATATTATGTTTATGCAAAATATAATTCTCAAGTTATTTATTACTTCTAATTTTTTTATTGTAGAATAATTAAATTATTTGTTTCACTAATGATATTTTAGCACATTAAATATGTATTACAGTTTAAAAATAATAAAGTAGATTATAAATTATATTTTACATATTATATATTATGATTTTAGTAAATTCATATAAGAATATTTAACATTAAGAATTTTATTAAATTATATATTTTATTAAATTATATTTAATAATAATTATTTTAGATTATATTTTATAGTATTATATATTATGGCTATAGTAAATTCATATAAGAATATTTAATATTAAGAATTTTATTAAATTATATATTTTAATAAATTATATTTAATAATAATTATTTTAAATTATATTTTATGGTATTATATATTATGATTTTAGTAAATTCATACAAGAATATTTAATATTAAGAATTTTATTAAATTATATATTTTATTAAATTATATTTAAAATAATTAATTTAAATTATATTTTATAGTATTATATATTATGATTTTAGTAAATTCTAAGAATATTTAATATTAAGAATTTTATTAAATTATATATTTTTCTAAATTATATTTTAATAATTATTATTTTAAATTATATTTTATAGCGTTATATATTATGATTTTATTAAATTCATTTAAGAATATTTAATATTAAGAATTTTATTAAATTATATATTTTTCTAAATTATATTTTTAATAATTATTATTTTAAATTATATTTTATAGCGTTATATATTATGATTTTATTAAATTCATTTAAGAATATTTAATATTAAGAATTTTATTAAATTATATATTTTATTAAATTATATTTTTAATAATTATTATTTTAAATTATATTTTATAGTGTTATATATTATGATTTTAGTAAATTCATTTAAGAATATTTAATATTAAGAATTTTATTAAATTATATATTTTACTAAATTATATTTTTAATAATAATTATTTTAAATTATATTTTATAGTATTATATTTTATGATTTTAGAAAATTCATATAAGAATATTTAATATTAAGAATTTTATTAAATTATATATTTTTGTTAAATTATATTTAATAATAATTATGTTAAAAAAAAATTCTATTAAGGGCACGTTTAGTTCGCTGTAATGGAATAGAGTTGCAATGGAATAGAGGCGTAATAGTAATTCAATTGTTTGGTTGAATGTAATAGAATAGAGGCGTAATAGTATTCTTGTGTTTGGTTGAATGGAATGATGTTGTAATAGCACAAGGAAAAAAACTAAAATGACTAGAATACCCCTTAGTAGAATTTTTTTTAGGTAGATGATTATTGTTATTGTTATTAAATTTTAATAAGATTATTAATATAAATAATAAATAATTTAATCATATTTTAACATAATTATTATTAAATATAATTTAATAAAATATATAATTTAATAAAATTTTAATATTAAATATTCTTATATGAATTTTCTAAAATCATAATATATAATACTATAAAATATAATTTAACATAATTATTATTAAATATAATTTAATAATAATATATAATTTAATAAAATTTTAATATTAAATATTCTTATATGAATTTTCTAAAATCATAATATATAATACTATAAAATATAATTTAACATAATTATTATTAAATATAATTTAATAATAATATATAATTTAATAAAATTTTAATATTAAATATTCTTATATGAATTTTCTAAAATCATAATATATAATACTATAAAATATAATTTAACATAATTATTATTAAATATAATTTAATAATAATATATAATTTAATAAAATTCTTAATATTAAATATTCTTATATGAATTTAATAAAATCATAATATATAATACTATATAATATAATTTAAAATAATTATTATTAAATATAATTTAATAAAATTCTTAATATTAAATATTCTTAAATGAATTTACTAAAATCATAATATATAATACTATAAAATATAATTTAAAATAATAATTATTAAAAATATAATTTAGTAAAATATATAATTTAATAAAATTCTTAATATTAAATATTCTTATATGAATTTACTAAAATCATAATATATAATACTATAAAATATATAATACTAGAAAGATCAATGATGAATGTTCAAGTTTCGATTAATCAATCAATTCAAGATTGTTTTGGTTTCGAGAACTTCCTTGCCCTGGTTCTTTATTTTCGTTCTTTGTTTCACTTGATCCTGACATTAGCATTCTACTTTCTAGTTTTGGGGTTAGCCATTTTCAATCTCCACCTTAAAATAATCTAACAAATTCCAAGGAAGAAAAGTCTAAACCATAAAATCGACATCTGAAATTATATATTTTATCCCAGTTATTATGGCTCATCCTTTTGTTATATACTTCACAATCAACAAACACTTACAAAATTCCACTGCTGCAGGATTATCTTGGAAATGTGATAATAGTTGGCTATAAAATTGCGATGGCAGAAGCAAATGTCTCAATATCAGGGGGAAAATAAAGGGTAAATAGCTCCAAATCTCTGTTGTTTCAAAATCTATCTAGATATAAAATTCAACAACTCAGTTCAAACCATGAAAATAAGACAAATTCAAAAAAGAGGTAAAAAAATGTCTAGGGTAATGAAAATAGCAGAGCTCATACAACCTGAAAGGTCTAGCTCACTTCCTGCCACGAACCTTCAATGCTTGCCTATTCCTCTTCTTGACACCAGACTTGGCTACCTTTAGACTCTGTGCACAAGACTCAACCTTGCAAGGGCGCTTTTGTTAAATCGCCTGTAGTAGTTATCTGTCACACCAAATGTTGGAGAAGCAACTTAATTATAAAAGCAGACTAGAAAAGCACTTAAAACTAGATTATCTGAATATTTGTATATCATAGAAAGATACATTAACAAAATCTCAGAATATCATTGAAAATCTATAGTAATAACAGCACAAAAACAGTGCACACTTGGCAAGTTCACACACTAAAATTCAGCATAAATATACACATTATTGCCCAAAGCTAGCAATATAAGCATTGAAATGACATTTTGAGTGAAATTGAACCTATTGTCATATTGTACAAGCTCCATGCAGTTCTTAGTTAAGAGAATACGTAAAGTTCAAATGAAGGTCTAGAGTATAGGGGCCGAAAAGATAAATGGAATATTATCAGAAGTGTCAAATATTATACTAAAGCTATGAATTTGCTTTCCTTTAATCATACAAGCTGTGTTTTCGAAAGCAAATCATATAGGCATAAAGCAACCATGGTAAACTATGAAAAGAAAAAGATCTATCTCATTATCAAGCGAAGAATCATGTTTGTAACTACTAATATGTAAGTTCTTCATGCATATTCAAGAGAAACAACTAGTATACAAATCACTTACCATACAAAAGTTAAACTAGAAAGCGATAAATAGAGTGACATTAAAGTAAACTTGAAACAACCAACACCGACTCATAAAAGCAGATTCTTAAGCCTTAGCAATGACTTTCTAGTGACATTTACCCAATCGCAAGCAATTGGCTTTGAGAAATGAAGTAGACTAGGGTCATTTCTCATTTACAAACATTATGGACAAACATTGCAAGTATTGATGTGTTTTCTATCCGCACTTTATGTCATCAAAAACTAAATGGGGCTAATAGCTATATTACTCGGACTAGGGTGTGAGTGCAAGATACGGTGTGTTGAATCTTCTCTAGCTTCTTTCATATATTCCAAGGATCACTGTTGTCAGGTCATATCCCCATAGTGATGTCTATATATACACTGGACACAGGTACTTCAAGAATGAAAAGTTGGAGCATCATAGGCTAAAGTTCAGGTTCTTCAGAAAGTGCATACATAAAGCCAAATTGATCAGGAAACTACTTTGGAGGAAGATTGGAAGTAAGTTGCTCAAGTCAAGACAGGGAAGCAGATCTCTAGATTCAATTTTGTAACACATGCAAGTTTACCAAGTCTACCACTCATTTCACTACACAAAGACACCCTGAAAATATTGCCTTCGATCATTTCACAAGAAAATAGATTGATAATCTAAACATCCATTAGTATTGCAGATGATAAGCTAGAATTGGCAGAGATTTACAGGTCCACGATAGAAAGTAAAGCAATCCAATATAATAGAACCAGAAAGCCTCACATAGAAAAGAACATATATGATATTAAAATCAAGAAAAACACGGGAGGAGTTTGTCCCAAATAAGCATGTCCTCTAGAATTTCCTCGCACTCCTTTGTGTCTTTAAGATATCCATCTTTGAATGACTTCCTTAATCATTTCATCCCACTTCTGATCATCCATGTTAAAGTACTCATCCTTGATCATTCTTTTCATGACTATATCCCTGGCACTATACAAATTTTCGATCTCTTCATCAATCGAGCAAATTATGAAAATCTGACTCGAACTCTTCATCATCCACATCGTCTCGTGGTTGCACCTCCAATTCATCCATCAATTCATCATCGGTCTCCTCATGCTTCCCAGCCAACTTTTCAACTCTCAAGAGACAAGCATGGCTCTCAAAAGATGTAAAACAGCTCAAATTCCCAAGATATCTCACTATCTCCCTCTACAAAAAATTGGAAACATTTGATTCTGTTTTATCTCTTCCCATATAAAAAATTTGGAAATTTTAAGCAATCAAAAACACACTAATCATGTTATCTTCAAAGCGTGAGAGTGTTGTTTTAGTTTCAGACTCGAAAGAAAGATGAGCACGTTCACTGTATTTCCCCCTATATTAAAATCACATTCTGCAGATTGACCAGCAAACACTCACTCACTCTCACAGCAAATCACAACAAGGAAAACAATAGAATCAGACAAACATGCAATAGAACAAACAAATAATAGAACATGATGAATGAAAAAATTTTCATCTGTTCAATCGAACGTGCAATACAAAGAAAAGCCGAATGGAAAACGGTAGAAACGAATCAAAATTAGGAGAACAAAAACAAATATTCCAGATTTGAGCACAAGCAAAAGCAAAAGCAAAACAAAATCAAAATCGATTTTACAGAAAAGAAAAGAAAAGAAAAACAGGGAAAAATTTGGAAGAAGAAGTAGAAATCTGGAGAAAAGAAAATGGAGAAAAGAAAAGAAATGTGAGAAGAAAAGAAGCGTCTGCACGGAAGAAGAAGTAGAAATCTGGAAGGGAAAAAATTGGGAAACGTCAGGAGAGGATGAGGGCAGAAAACGAAAAATAAAATTAGGAATTGGTGGGGAATCTCTAATCGCCGCTTCAAACTCAGAATGGCAATTACAGCCAATATCAGTAATAGACATGGAAGGGAATAGGGGTGTAATACGATTGCACCCAACCAAACGTTTGTTTGGTGGTGGGCCCAGAGAATAGGGGGGAATGCATACCGATTCCCCCCAACCAAACAAGCTCTAAGAATATTCTAGTCATTTTAGTTTTTTTCCTTATACTATTACAACATCATTCCATGCAACCAAACACAAGAATACTATTACGCCTCTATTCCATTACATTCAACTAAACAATTGAATTACTATTACGCCTCTATTCCATTACAGCTCTATTCCATTACAGCGAACCAAACGTGCCCTCAATATTATTCATTTCATCCTAATGAATACTCTTTTAATAAATTATTAAAAAAATATTAAAAAATAAAAATAAAAGAATTCACATCTTTTGAATTAACTTTTTTTAATCTAATTTAATTGATTGCTACTGATTTTCGAATCACTCAGATACCTGTTTTCGAGCTGATACTCCCAATTAGTTGCCGATACAATCCGTAGAATTCGAAATCCATTTAAAATAGTGAATGCATCTGGGAAGCAACTTTTTTATCAAGCAGTCATACAGCAAATAAATTAAGGATTCTTGTTTTCTATTCTAAAGTTCTCCCTTCTTCAGAGCTAAATTGCGAATCACATTCACAAAAATCCCATTTTTAAAGAAAAAAATACCTTTTCTTCTACTCTGTACAAAAAAGATTAACTTGGCTACTTCTCCTACAGTTTTTTATTCTCTTGATCTTCTTTTATGAACACTTTTTATTTGGGGTGGGGGTATTCTTGAAAGGTGGGGTTTTGTTTACTTTCTTATTTAGCTATTCTTTTCTTTGATTCTTGACCCATCATTTTTTCTTAACTTCTTTACCAGATTCCCACCTGGTGTTTTGCTTTTATTATTACTACTATTATTATTATTTTGTTTCCCACACAATCACATGCTTCTTCTTCTGTTTGTCTGATCTTAGATTGGATCAGAAGGTTCATTTTTTCCCCACTTTGAAGAAGAACAAGAGAGAAAGAGAAAGTGAGGGGTCTTTTTGTGGGCTTAAATGTTGAGTGCTTGGAAGAAAAGAAGAAAGCAAGCAAGAACCAGGTGAGGTTTTATTTTTTCCTTCTTCCTATAAAATTTTCTGGTTTTCTTTTTTTGGGTCCATCAAAGAAAATTCTTTTTGTTTTCCCTTCTTGTTGCTGTTTTGATTGTTACAATAATTGTCAAATACTGTATTTTCATATGGATGGAATAATATTGAATCGGGTTTGATTTGTTTTTGTCCACATTTGCAATGTACTATTCATTCTAATGAAAAGTTGTTGGCGTGTAGGGAGGAATAGTCCGCTTCTGCTGGTATTGTATTATTGGGGATTTTGAGTTAGCAGTTGAATCACCTAGTGCTTAATGATCGAAATCGGTTTCCATTGGAAAAAAAAAGTTGATAGCATATTTTTCAACTCCTGAGGCATGGCGGCTATTGATGTTTCAAAGTATGTACATAGTGCTGTGCACAAGGCCGTGGCAATGAGAGATTACTCCGGGCTCAGGAGGATACTCGCCACTCTACCACGGGTTAGTAACCCGACTGAGATTCAAACAGAAGCAGCCTCATTGGCTGAGGAAGAGAAGGCCGATGCGATCGCTGCCGTGATTGATAGGCGGGATGTTCCTAAACGGGATACACCTCTTCACTTGGCTGTTAAGCTTGGTGATGAAACTGCAACTGAAATGCTTATGGTTGCTGGTGCTGATTGGAGCTTGCAAAATGAACAAGGATGGAGTGCACTCCAAGAAGCAATTTGTAATAAGGAAGAAGCTATTTCTATGATTATTGTTCGGCATTACCAGCCATTGGCATGGGCAAAATGGTGTAGAAGGTTGCCTCTCTTGGTAGGAACTATGCGAAGGATGAGAGATTTTTACATGGAAATCACATTCCATTTTGAGAGTTCTGTGATTCCTTTCATTTCCAGAATTGCTCCATCAGACACATATAAAATTTGGAAGAGAGGAGCAAATTTGAGAGCTGATATGACTTTGGCTGGATTTGATGGGTTCCGAATTCAGCGGTCAGATCAAAGTATTCTTTTCCTTGGTGATGGTTCTGAGGATGGGAAGGTTCCTCCTGGTTCACTTTGTATGATTACGCATAAGGATAAAGAGGTGATAAATGCTTTGGACGGTGCTGGTTCTCAAGCAACTGAAGAAGAGGTTCGACAAGAAGTGCTTGCAATGTCTCAGACTAATATATTCAGGCCCGGGATAGATGTAACACAGGCGGTTCTTTTGCCACAATTGACATGGAGGCGACAAGAGAAAGCAGAAATGGTAGGTGCCTGGAAGGCTAAGGTGTATGATATGCACAATGTTGTTGTAAGCGTCAAATCTAGGAGGGTGCCTGGGGCCATGACAGATGATGAATTCCTTGCAGCTTCCAATGGAAATGAAGCAGAGAGCGAAGAGCTTGATGAGATATTGACGGAAGATGAAAGGAGGCAACTCGAACTTGCTCTTAAGTTGGATTCTTCAGAAATATCCAATGAGAATGGTGATGGCATTATTGGGCATCAACATAGTTGTTATGAGCCAAGGGAAATTTCTATCAAGGAGTCCAATGGTTATAAAAATGGAGAGACTAAGCAGGAAAAGAAAGGATGGTTTGGCGGATGGAGGAAACGGGAGCCAAGGCAAGAGACGCAGAAGAAGATCGTATCACCGAGGAGTTCTGTGTGTGTAGATGAAAAGGTAAGTGATTTGCTGGGAGACTTTCCATCCGATAGTCATATCAAACCTGGTAGACATTCTGTGGAGATTGCAGCAAGGCACGATCATCGGAGGATAAGAGATTCGAAGACGTCTATTTCCATGAATTCGGAGATTGGTAATTGGCACAGGGATGGTGGCCGCGAGAATGAATATAAGAAAGGATTGAGGCCTATTCTTTGGCTTTCTCCAAACTTCCCATTGCAAACTGAAGAACTTCTGCCGTTGCTAGACATTCTTGCAAACAAGGTCAAGGCAATTCGTCGATTAAGAGAACTGCTGACTACAAAGCTTCCTGCGGGAACCTTCCCTGTCAAGGTATTTTGTTCTTTTAACTATCCGATTGGATTGTGTTATCATTGTTACTCCATTTTGCAATTTGCATTTTGCTTGAACATTATTATTTTAACTTTTTACTAAGAAATACTCATGGTTGCACTTAGGTTGCTATTCCAGTGGTTCCAACCATCAGAGTATTGGTTACTTTTACGAAGTTTGAAGAGCTACAGCCAGTGGACGAGTTCTCTACACCCCCTTCAAGCCCCACTACTAGCCGTGAAAGCCCTGCGGTGACACATTCCTCAGGCTCATCTTGGTTTCAGTGGATAAAGGCACCATATCACCGTCCTAGCTCATCGAATTATAGTTGCAATAAGATAGAAAATCTTCAAGATCCATTTGCAATTCCTCCAGATTACACTTGGATTACAGCTGAAGCAAAGAAAAAAAAGATGCGAGAGAAGAGCAAATTGCAAAAAGTTAAGAGTCAGAATCGATGAGGTCGGGCTAAGATCTGGTTGTAAAAAGAAAAAAGGGGTACCAAACAGGAGATAGTGTTTTCATTAATGCATAAAAGTTGTGTTTCTGTTAATGAAGAAAGGAAATAGAAAAATAGATGATTGGGGCTTGGTTTATATATGTAGCGGGAAAATTTGGTATATCATGTGATTCTTTCAGCATTTGCATGGCATGTGGGAGTGGGAGGTTACTGATTTACATCTTATACCTGTGACTAACTCTTGACAACATTTACTGACACAATTGGTAAAGTTTTTATTGCTGGCAGCAAATTCTATTTGTAACCATATAATTTAGATCATTTGCTTGGAGTGCTCATGATGTTTTCTAGTTTTTATCTGTTTTTCTTTTTACAAGTAAAACTTGTTTTTATTTACTCTGTATTGGTTGGTTCCTCACAATGGACATGTTTGTCTCTTTTGGATGATTCATGTTTGGATTTACAACTTTGTCTATTTATGCAGCAGAGGACTTTCAACATTTCAATATTTATTCTTCCTTCTCAAGTTATTGAAGCTATTAACTAAGAAAAGACCGAGTACTTCGGGAAAAAAATATAAATTAATTAAGAATCTATTTAAAATTGAATACAATAATATAAAAAAGTTAAATATAAAATTGGTACCCGAATTTATTCACTTCTTCCATGTTAGTACCCGAACTTTTTTTCCGTCAACTAAATTAGTACCTGAATCTAATGCCGTTAAGTTCAGGACATATGGCGGAATAAAATTATGACACATGACATAAATGATGTCATAACCTAAAATAAATAAATAAAAATATTTTTTAAAAATATTTCCATTTTTTCTTTTTTCCCGGTTTCCCTTTTTCTTTTATTCTTTTTTTTTCTTCCTCATCATCCAACATAATTTCATTCTGATTTTGTATTTTAATTTCCTTTTCATGTTTTTTCTTCGCTCCTAACAATTTTAACTTCAAATTCAAAATTGCACCAAAATACAAAGTATTTAAAACTAATATTTGGTTTTATTTTTTGGCATTTGAAAACTTATTTTTGGGTTTGAATATTGTCTTATACAAGTTGAAAAACTAGTCGATTTTAAGCCCAACGCCTGATTCCCTCACAAGCTACTTCTTCCTTTTGTCATGGGCTAAAGTGCAAAGCCCGTGACCATTGCACAAGATGCTCCCCATGGAGGTCTATCGATTAGATGGGGAACATTTAGCCCACGAGAGCTGGCCCGATTCAAAGAACAATTGGAGAAGCCTGTCAGATTGAAGCCTGGTTGGCCCGATAATGAAGGCAAGGCAACTTAGGCTAATATGGTAATTAAACTTAGAAGATTGAGAGAATCATATCTTGTAAAGATTAGATTAGATTAGATTTGATATGACATATCTTGTAAATCCCTAAAATAAAGGGATATGGTTAATCTCGTCCGTCGATGTAAATGTATCTTGACTGTCGGTTTTGGGGGAGCTCAACTATAAATAGAGAGCATCCCCCTCATTTGTACTCATTCCATTGTATGTTGAATTCTTAAGAGTAATAGAATTCTGAGAGCATTTACTTAAACACCTCTTTTCTGTGGCTTTCTCTTGTTTTTTTATTGTTCTTCTTTTGGCATAAATCGCTTTCGCTCTTCAACTTGATGCCTTGGAGGAGTTCTTAAGGAATCCTCACTTGAGTAAGGTTGACTTAGGCGAGTTTGGACGAATGGATCGCCTAAGGCCACACGGATCGCAAGACGAAAAATCTAGCCCCGTGACAGTTGGTATCAAAGCTTTTGGTTCGAAGGCACTGTTGGGATGTCGAAAGAAGTTGTTGGTCAGAGTGAGCCAATGGAGACTCGAGAAAGGGCCAGAAAAGCGAGTTGATCAAGGGACTTATTGTCAGCTTTGGAGGATCGAGTCGTCACTCTCGAGGAGTCCATGGGGGACGTCAAGGAGAGGATTGACGATGTCGATGATAGACACAATGATGGGTTGCAAACATTGTAAGAGCAGCTCAGGGAATTTGTATGGGATACTACTGGTTCCTCGGAGAATAAGCTGGCTAGAAAGGACGATGCTCTCGAGGCTATGGTGACAGCTTTGAAGGAGGAGATCAATGAGCTTAAGGGGGAGCTCAAGATTTTCAAGGTTGCCATAAGAAATGGAATGTTGGCTTCAAAGCCGAAACCACAAGTGATGGATGTGCCCAAGCCGAAGGCATTTAAAAGGGCAAGGTCCGCAAGTGAAATGGAAAACTTTCTTTGGGCCATAGAGCAATACTTTCGTGCGATGAACATCGAGGATGATGTGACAATGGTAAATATTATTGCTATGTATTTTACTAACATTACTTTGTTATGGTGGCGACGTAGGTCCACTGATGTGAGACGTAGTGAGACCGAGATTGGGACTTGGAAGGAGTTCTAAAATGAATTTAAAGCACAATTTTACCCCAAGTATGCCGAGGATGAAGCTCGAGCAAAGTTGCAACGGCTAACGCAACGAGGCACGGTTAGGAAGTATGTGCGGGAGTTTAGTGAACTCATGCTTCAGATATATGATTTGAGCGAGAAGGAAGCATTTTTCTCCTTTACAGATAGGTTGAAACCATGGGCGAAACAAGAATTGCAACGTCGAGGAGTTCAAGAACTTACCAATGCCATGATGGTAGCAGAGTCCATAGTGGAACTTGTTCCGAGAAGGGATAGGTTGAGTCTTCTAAGCCCAACACGAGGGGCAATGGTAAGTACCATGAGGAGGATGAAGAGGGACATAGCTATGATGGCAATGGTAGTAGCAGCGATAGTGATGAGAGGAAACCACGAAATGGGAAGTGGAGACCTAATAGCCCGAAAGAAAAGAGGGGAAAGTTACGATGCTACTTTTGTAAGGGACCGCACATAAAGAGGGGCTGTCCAAAGATATCTTTAGTTTCGACTATCTAGAGGAATGATGAGCCAAAAGAGGCGAAGCCTATTGAGGGAAAGATATTGAAGGTTAATTCGATGATGCTCATTCCTAAGAAAAGGAATGGTAAAGAAGGGTTGATGTTTATAAACATCAACATTGCGGGTCAGAAGTGGAGTGCTCTTATTGATACGGGAGCATCAGACTTGTTCATATCAGAAAAGGCTGCGAGGAAGCTTGGTCTGCCGATTAAGAAATCGAATAAGAAGATCAAGACAGTAAATTTCGAGGAGGCCCCAACTGTAGGAGTAGTTCATAATATGGAGCTACAAATTGGCGAATGGAAGGGCAAGAAAGACTTTGAGGTAATCCAATTAGATGCTTACGATTATGTACTTGGCTTAAACTTCCTTGACAGTATTCAGACAGTTCTGCATCCATGGGCCGATCAAATTCATATTATCACCGGTCCGTTAACAAAAAGTGTTGTGCCGGTGCATCGAGATATGAAGGTGGGGGCAAAGGTATTGTCGTCAATCTAACTAGTCGAGGATGTTTCGTACAGGAGGAATATTAACTTGATAGAACGGAAAGTTACAAAAGCTCCTTCGAAAGTGTTAGTGGCGCAAGAGTTCGATATGAAGCCTGCAGATTCGACTGTGGAGTTGACACCTTTGGGAAATATGGGTTGTGCATCGGGATTCAAGAAAAAGGGAGCGATGCAAATACAGTCGAGATGAGTAAATGCTGCGAGTAAGGTACATTACGAACACTTTGATAGTGTTTTAAATTCTGACTTGTTGGCTTGGCAATGTCGTAAGGGCCCTTTCAAAGTTCATAAGCAAGGAGGCTAAGGGATTGTGGGCAATACCAAGCTAAGGTGTGAGAATCAAGACGATTCAAAAGGGAACAAGTCAAAATTGGGGCAAGTTAGAGCGGAGACTTCTTGCCAACGAGTGCAACGGTTCAAGTGAAGAGGTGATTGAAGCTAAGGCAAAGGTTCTGAAGGAAGGGACAACCCGATCGCAAGGCAAGTCGAGAAGAAGCCGAGGCAACGAGAGGGTTCAAAAGTGAATCAAGTCAGTACCATTCGAAAGTCGCAACGAGGGCGTTGTGAGAATGGGTGGGGGAGAATGTCACGTGCCAAAGTGCAAAGCCCATGACTATTGCACAAGATGCGCCTCATAGAGGTCTATCGATTAGATGGGGAACATTTAGCCCACGAGAGTTGGCCCGATTCAAAGAACTATTGGAGAAACCTATCAGATTGAAGCCTGGTTGGCCCGATAATGAAGACAAGGAAACTTAGGCTAATATGGTAACTAAACTTAGAAGATTGAGAGAATCATATCTTGTAAAGATTAGATTAGATTTGATATGACATATCTTGTAAATCCCTAAAATAAAGGGATATGGTTAATCTTGTCCGTCGATGTAAGTGTATCTTGACTGTTGGTTTTGGGGGAGCTCAACTATAAATAGAGAGCCTCCCCCTCATTTTCACTCATTCCATTGTATGTTAAATTCTTAAGAGTAATAGAATTCTGAGAGCATTTACTCAAACACCTCTTTTCTGTGGCTTTCTCTTGTTCTTTTGTTGTTCTTCTTTTGGCATATATCGCTTTCGCTCTTCAACTTGGTGCCGTAGAGGAGTTCTTAAAGAATCTTCACTTGAGTAAGGCTGACTTAGGCGTGTTCGGACGAACGGATCACCTAAGGCCACACGGATCGCAAGACAAAAGATCTAGCCCCATGACACTTTCGCCACGGTTTCTCTTCACCTTCCTCAATTGTTTCCCCAATTGTTGTATAAATCCCTTAATGTTCATAGAATTTCACTCACCTTACTCCAAGTTTAAATCTCAATTTGATTTTAGTTGAGAAATTGATCATGATCAAGAAAGAGTGATATTTAAACCCAAAAACAAAATATGAGACAGATAAAGGAAGATCAAAGATGCGTAAGAGATGAACAAAGGAAGATAGGAGAAAGGTTGGAAGATAGGAGAAAAATCAAACCCTAAAATCAAATAAAGAACCCAACGCATTTAAATAGAAAAAAAATTCAAACCCTAACATTTTCAACCTAGAAACATTTCAAATAGAAAAAAAAGTTAACAACCTAATATGATAGCAAGAACCTAAAATAGGATCAAGAACCTAAAAATTACAATAATTTAAAATTATTTGGAAATAAAAAATTTAAGACCCAGAAATAAATAAAATACAAGAATTTAGAAAACCCTAAAATCCTATGGATCCAATGAATAATAGGGACACCGAATCTTTATTGTTGCCTTGGTAGAGGCATTGCTACTGCTTCCTTTGTCTCCTCAACTCGCTCTCAACCTCACAGAAGCCTCATTAACCTTTCATCAGTAGGTTTAGGGTTTTCAAAAGTTCAAGGATCAAGCTTTGATTTTTTTTGTTCAACTTTAAAGATATTTTCTTGGAAATACAATGCAAGATTTTGAGAATGCGAGGAAGAGAGAAGTGTTTTGATGGTTGCATTGGTCGAAGAAAGCCATGGATGGCGGTGACTCATGGACTAAGGTTGTAAGAAGAGGAAGAATAAGAAGAAAAAGAAGAGAAGATAAAAAGGAGAAGATACGAAATAAAAAAAATGAAAAGATGAATAAAAATTTGGGGGATAAAAGTACAAAAGAAAAAAAAGTTTTTAAAATTTTTTTTTCTAATATGGCATCATCATGATGCCATTTATGCCACATGTCACAATATTATACTACCATCTGTCTGAACTTAACAGCGTTAGGCTCGGGTACCGATTTTGTTGGCGGAAAAAAGTTCGAGTACCAATCTAGGATAAAAAAATCATAAGTACCAATTTGGAAGAAGTGGATAAGTTCGGGTACCAATTTTATATTTAATCCTATAAAAAATAATTAGATAAATCATTTTTAAATATGAATAAGTTTCCAATCTAATATCTAATTTGTATGAACAAATAAAATAATTTACCTATTTTCTAAACATAAGATGTATTCCACGGCCTATGACATTCACCTACATGTATCTAATTTTTTAATCATTTTAGCATAGAAATTTTTGAACAAAATATATGCCAAATGCATAAATTACATACCATTTACATGGTTTTTAAAACAAAATATAAATCGAACACAAATTACATAACGGCATTATATATAAATACTAAAGTCTATGTTAGTGTTTCAAATTGAGAGAAAAAAAGAACAAATGAAGAAAGTGTTGAATATTTTCAAATAATAATTCTATCAAACATTACAACTTTAATCCAAAAAAAATTCACCAAACACAACTACTACAAGTACATTTCTTGTAACTTACAAATTTAAGTTACTTGTACACAAAATAAAACCAACTAAACTTGCCAATCAACATTATCATATAAGTGCATAAACAAACATTATCTTAAACGAAAGAAAACTAAGAAACTATATGGCAACAAAGATAGCCACATAGCTCAAAACTCTTTGGTTGTCATGTTGCAAATACCAATTTGCTCCTTTTGACTCTCAAATCTGATCATACCAAAAGACTTAGTCAAAATATCTATGAAATGATTCTCTGAACTGCAATGAACCAGTTTCACTTAATTCTTTTGCTCCACTTCTCTCACAAATTAGTATTTAATCTTGAAATGCTTTATCTTTCAATGAAAAATAGGGTTATTTACAATTGCAAAAGCATATTGGTTATCACAATATATCTATGTTGCATCCTCTTGAATCTAATTCAAATAATGCAATAACTTCATTAACCAGATAACTTGATTAACAGCTATTACAGTTGCAACAAATTCTACTTCTATAGTAGACTAATCAACTGTTTCTTGCTTCCTTGAGCTCCATGAGACAACACCAGATCTAATTGTAAATAAATAGCTAGAAGTATTCTTCATATCATCAATTGAACCAGCCCAATCACTCTCTGTAAATCCAACAAATCTCAGCTTCTTAGCCTTCTTGAACCAAACTCCATAGCTTGAAGTCCTTTTTATGTACTTTAGCACCCTCTTAGCTACCTTAAAATGTGAAACATTGTAACAATGTATAAACCTTGATAATAAACTCATAGCAAACAGGATATCTAGTCTGGTTGTTGTAATATATAGCAATCATCCAATAAGAATTCTATAACTATTCTCATTGACTCTTTCAAAAACATTTTTGCTGCTAAGCTTTTCACTTTGAGCAACAGGTGTACTAGCAAGCTTACAATTTTCTATACAAAACTTCTTCAAGATCTTCAATGAAAAGCTTTGTTGACTTATGAAAATTCCTTGTTGGGATTGTAGAACCTCCATGCCAAGAAAGTATTCCATTTCACCAAAATTTGACATTTCAAACACACTTTCCATTTGTTTCTTAAACTCAAACAATAATTTTTCACTACTCTTAGTGACCAATAGATCATCAACATATAAGGACACTATCAACAAGGTTTCTTCTTTTTACTTCTTCACATACAAGGTACACCCACTTTGGCTTCTTTCAAACCTCAAATTCAACAATTGATTGTCTATTTTGTCACACCAGGCTCTAGGTGTTTACTTTAGGCCATATAAGGCCTTTTTGAGTCGATACACCTTTGATTCATTTCCTTCAACAATGAATCCTTGTGGTTGCTTAACATAAATTTCTCCCTTAAAAAACATTCTAAAAATTTGATTTAACATCAAGTTGATGTATCTTCCATTCCATTTGAGCTTCCAAAGCTAGTAACAATCTAACGGTGTCTAACCTTGCTACTAGTGTAAAATTTTTAGAATAATCCGCACCAAACTTTTGATTAACCCCTGTACCACTAGCCTTGCTTTTAATATGTTAATAGAACCATCAACTTTCAATTTGGTTTGATACACCCATTTGGATCCTATAACTTTCTTATGTGTTATCCTATCAACAAACTCTCAAGTCTAATTTTTATGGATCATTGACATTTCAGCTTCTATGGCTTCTTTCTAACCTTGGGTTTTGTAGCTTCCTCATAATTTTCAGGCTCTATAACAGCAATATCACATCTTTCATAAACATTAGAGATTGTTCAAGTGCCTCTTACAGGTTACTCATAATCTAATTATTCATTTTCTTGAACCTCCACTTCATCAGGTAAGAAATTTGAATCAAACTAACCTTCCTTAAAAGGCTCAACTTCAGGTTTATCCCAATTCCAAGCTGCAAGCTCACTGAACTTAACATTTCTGCTTACAAACACTTTATCGGTTAAAGGATAAAAAATCCTATATCCCTTCTTATTGTTTTTATACCCAACAAACATTCTAAGTTGAGATTTCTTTTCCAGTTTATATCTTTTCACTTTTGGAATAAAAGTATAGCATATGCGTCCAAAAGCTTTTAAGTGAGACACAGAAGGCTTGAATTCAAACCAAGCTTCAAAAGGTGTTTTTCCTATCATAGCTTTAGTTGCTAACCTATTAAGTAAATACACAGAGGTATATACAACTTCTACCCAAAAAGCTTTTAAGCATGTTCCTTTCAAATATAAGACATCTGACCATGTCCATAACAATTTTGTTCTTTCTCTCACTGACCCCATTCTGTTGAGGACTATAAGTGTTAGTCAATTATTGCTCAATACTAGCTTCTTCACAAAACTTTTCAAATTTGTCAAATGTTTATTGATTCTCATTATTTGATCTAATGATCTTCAACTTGCAACTGGATTGATTTTCTGCTACAGCCTTGAACTTTCAGTAAACTTGAGCGACTTTAGACTTGAACTTCAAGAAATAAACCCAACAATATATTTTACTATCATCAATGAACAAGATGAAGTCCATGCTTCCATTTAAAGACAATGTCTTAATAGGCCCACACACATTAGTATGGATAAGGTGCAACTTATCTATTACTCTCCATACTTTATTTGTTGGAAATGAAAACTTACTTTGCTTTCCCAACTGGTACACTCCACATATTTCACTATGTTCAAGCACTTTTGACATGTTTTCAACGAGACCATTTTTGTACAAATGACAAAGTGATTTGTAGTTTGCATGTCTGTTGGGAAATGTGCCCATATTGTAGTAAACATATAATTATTTTCTATGTATTTGAACGATGAATAAATATATTTCATATTTCACTGTTATGTCTTTTGTATTTCTATCTTTCATATTTTGCTTACATAACGAAATTGTGACAAGCAAATATTAGTTCATTGATTGTCTAAGTTCAAACTGCTGATAACTGGCATTGTAAGAACATTTACATTGTGAGAAAGATAACTTACTTTTGTAGATAATCTAAATGAGTCTGTAATCCCGTAAAAGAATCAAAGTGAACATTTGATTCAAATACTGAGAAGGATTATTATGTCGTCTACAATTCCAATTAAGGAGATGACTAGTCTTGGCTATCAGAGTAGTTGACTCCATGGGTAGAGACATAGATGTACATATTGGCAGAATGATACATTAGACTGAACCCAAGATGAACTAATTCTGAAACCGTTTGTGAATTAATTCACTTGTGACATTCATGGTGTGATTTACCTAAATCCTGAGTTAGTCACCGACCATACGTATGTAACTCATGTGCTTTGATATAAGTGGAGGCTTATGCTCTAAAGATGATTAAGCCAATAACCGGTATGTTGGGGCATGACTTGTGTATGACATGGCTTTACTAGCAACAGTGGAATTCATAGCTCAATTAAAGAGCTAACGATATCTTCTTATTGGCATTGTGTGGATTGATTAATATGGAACGTGGTCACGAGTTGCTCATTCTCGAACGAGCAACTTATTACAGTCATTTGTTAACAGTGATCATATTAATCATTAAGAATACACAATGGTGACAATGAGATAAAATTGGGTTGTATTGAGTGAACAGATTTAACTCAAAGGAATTAAGGATATCATATGAGGGTAACACTGTAATGCCTCAAATTTTTTAGTTTTTGAATTATTAGAATTTATCAAAGTGGTTTAATTTGGTTTAGTGGTTAGGTGTTGTGAGTAGTTTGTGAGAGGTTCTAGTTTCGAATCCTTTTCCTTTGAATTTTGTTAACTTTTTTTCAATTCCCTATCTTTTAACTTCTAGGTTAAGTATTATTTTCACGCAACTGATTATTGAATGAGTTTGCTGGTTTAGTGGTTAGACTTCAGCTTACCCAGGGGTTTTGTGTTCGAATCCTCTGCGTGCGAATGAAAACTATTTTTGCTATTATCTGTTTGTGTAGGTTATGTGGTCAGAATTTGGAAATCTGATAATATTTGGATAGTTAAGATTTTATTCTTTTTATTCTTTTGTTTTTATTTTTTTAAAATATTTTGCATAATCCCCTAAAATTTCTCTTCCTCAAACCGTCCATTCACTCTCACTCCTCCCTTCCACTTTCACGTTAGTTTTGTTCTTTCCTACAAATTTCTGTTTTATTTTCCCTTTTCTTCTAAATTCAATTTTTGATCATAAGATTTTCCCCTTGCTGTTTCTTCTTCTTTTGTTACGCTTTTCACTACTTTTGGGATTTTCCTTTAACGTTTCCTTCTACATTGCAAGGTGTCGTGTGTGGTAAGGTTATGGTTTTAAGTTTCGAATTTGGTTATATGGATTGTCACGTTTTGGGTTATGATTTTTATTTGTTGTGCGACTATGGTTTTGACCATGTGAAATTCTCTTTAGGTGAAGATTTAGCATCGATTAACCCTCCGACTAACTGAGGAGTTCGTTTTGGCTGTTGCTTCATTCAAGGGTAAGTGATCGATATATTGTCAGGCTGAATTTTGGTTTAGGAATATTTCATTTGTTGTTGCGACTGAGTTAGAGACTCGAAATTTTAGAATATCTTTGTCAAATCTGACGTTCTAAAGTGTTGGTTTAGGTATTGGAATTCTCGCCGTTGGATTTAATCGAAAACTGACCAAGTGTGTAATGAAAAACTTGAAAAATAACAAACGGTGTGATGCCAAAAAATTTGTTGTTGACGTCACACGACCATGTGGTAGACCGTGTGAGACACACAGTTTGGGCTATTTGAGCCATGTAGGCCACATGGGCTAGGTCGGTTAAGTCAAGTGGGCCATAAGGATGTGTGAGCCCATTTTTTGAAAATTTACCCTAGGGTCGAGTTTGATGTGCGATTTGTATATAACCTTTTCATAGGGTCCATACTATGTAAATAGACTGTAAAACATGGGATCTAACACTCTGTTTCTGTTAAATTTGATTTCTGAAAGCATGATATGTATAACATGTATGTAGTATGTATAGTATGATGCGATTTCTGTCAAAGCATTTGATATGTGATGTGTATATCATGTATGTCATACATGCATTTGATATCTAATTAGTATTTGCATGTGCATTGTTTGTGGGAATATGATGTGACGGAGGAAGTGCGGTAATTCAATTATTCGCCTTACCTGGTGGTTTGAAACCACATATATCTATTCTGGTGGCTCAGCCACATATATCTGTATCTTGCAGTTTACCACATATTATTATTTGATAGTTTGACTGCACTACTTTTGGAAAGTGATATAAGCTCACCTACTGGTGTGTGGGGTTGGATGGGTACTTGATACCCTATTTGGTGTGTAAGGTTGGCCGGAGATGGTGTGTAGCAGATGAGGGTAGGATTTAATTTTGCATCTGAATATGTATCTGATTTTGTATATGAGCATAATTCTGAAATACTATCTGTTAATTTATATGCAACTGATTTGTTGTTTAAGATGTGTTTCACACTAAGTTCATAAACTCCCTTTCTGTATGTTTTTCTCTCAGGTAACCAACAAAATTAGGACGGATCGGCGTAGCAAAAGCTCGGTTCAAACTGTTGTTTCCTTAATTTTGTTAAGTTTAAGAATTAATTTCAACCGGACTACTTTATTTGGACTTTTTGGGGACTGTTATTTGTTTTGGATTTTATTCTTTATTTTGAACTGTTTTATCATGTTTTAATATTTTATTTCAAACTGCAATGCGCTAAAATTTTTTTAAAACCAAATTACATTTTTCAAAACTCTGTTTAACTTAAGTTTTGCACTCCATAATTAATTGATCTTAAAATTGTTTATCCAGATTTAAAATGAACTAACAGAATAAGGTATTTTCCTTAAAAAATCGAAAATATTGTTATCAAGTATTGTTTTACGAAACATTTTCAAATTTTAAGTTTCTGGTTTTCAAACAAACGTATGTAATTCCTAAGGATTTGATCATATCGTCTAGACTGGGTATGGGGTGTTACAAATACACACATGACGAGTTCATTAGACAAAGTAGTTGGATGAATTATTTTCGTAAAAGAGTATACAATCAGGAGTTTTCAATCATGGTACTTCTTATGGACTGACTCTATTATTAAGTAATTGCAAATGATCAAAATGATACTTCTTGACATAGTTACAATTACTAGAGTCTAATTGTATATGTCTGATTGGTTCCTCCGCTAGGTCAACAAAAGCTTGATCGGACTACATTTGAATTAGAAGTAAATTCTACGGCTTTGGAAATAATTTAATTGAGTCGATTTATTCGACGTGGAATTAAATTGGGCAGTCATAAGAATTGTTCAACTAGAGATTTGATTAAAAATTTTTCTTGAAAAATTAATTTGGAAAATCTAAGTGATTTTTTAGAAAATTAATTTTGATAAAGTAAAATTAAATTAATCAAATTAATTAAAATTAATATGATATTTTTGGAAATTAATTTTTAAGTCAGACAATTGGCCCAATGGGTAATTGGACTTGAAATCATAAATTGGGTCCGAGAGCCCAAAACCGAGACCACGACCGAAAAATGGGACAAATTGAGCCTGGTATGTGAAACCAAGCCGATGATCCAACCAGTTGCTGGACTGAACCGGTTGGGCTGTCACTAACCCAAACCAAATCGGTAGCAACGGAACCTACTCAGGGTGCCAACGACTGCAACGATAGCATTCTGGTGGCCGACAAATGGTTGCCAGTGGTGGTTCTTTAGTGGTTGAGCAATGGAAGAATTACACTCCTACAAGAACTTTACTAAAGAATTTGATTTCAGATTAACTATTCAAAAATTAATATTATTTTACTATATTTAATATTAAATTAAATTTAATACTTATCTTAATAGTATTTTATTAATTTAATATTAAAGTAAATAAGTTTAATCATAGTTGAACTCTCTAAACTCTCCCTATATAAAAGAGCCTTGGGTCATTATTTTTCACACACTTGAATTCAAGAGAAAGTTGTAAAGAGAAAATTATCTGAAGAAATTATTTCAGAAAATTTCTAGAGATATTTTTCTTATTTACAACTTGGCCCAAATTTTTAGAGAAATTACAAAATTACCCTACTGGTAATTTTTGTGAATTTTTTATTTGAAGCGAGCCCACACTCGGTAGACGTGAGCTTGAGGATAGCGAAGAAGACTACTCGGTAGAAACGTTCATCCTAGACGAATCAAATAGGTACAATTTTGATTAAGTGTTTATTACTTTAGATATCACAACCAAGTTATTGTTTTGGATTTTTTTTTAAAACTCTAAGTTTTCCCAAAATTTATTTTCTGTTGCGTTTTCCAAACCCGATTTTCTAACAATATCCCAGTCTTTTGTTCCACAAATGTGTTTCATCAACAAAGCTAGCATAAGCACCTGAGGCCACTCAATTCCAGTCTAAAATAAAATTTCTTTCATTTATGGAAACATACACAAGTTCACAACCAAATTGATCATAGATCATGCAATTTCTATTATTAAAAGCAATTGAATAGTTCTTTTCTAGCGATTGACCAACACTAAACAAGTTTTGATCAACATCATACGCTAAAAGTACATTAGAAACTATTTTAGTACCTGTTGGAAAGCTAATTAAAACATCTCATTTTCCCTTTGCTTCAATAAATTTCCCATTGCCCATTTTGCCCATTGCCCATTCTAATCCTTGAAGTGCTGGTTTTGTCAATCACCTTGAATATGTTTTCACATGAAGCCATGTGGTTTGTATAGCCACTTTCAATCAATCAGTTCTTCTTAGTTTTACTGCTGGTTGTAAAGCAAGATGTAGTGAACATCCACTCCTCCTAAGCTTGATTCCCATCAATAGCTTAAGCTTGCACATTTATTGTTGTTGTTGCCTTTTATTCTTGTGAACTCTTTCCATGTGACCAAGCTGCTTACAAGATCTACACTGTATGTCAGGCCTAAACCAATAATATTTCTCCAAATGAGTAGTTTTTTGCAATGTGAACATTGTAGATACTTCTTATTTCCACCATCTCTTGCACTATCTTTGTATCTTCTTGGTTTCTCCCTTTTGTCATTCCAATTATTCTTTCCTTTACTATTAGAAAAACTTGCATTTTCTTTACTCTTAAATTGAAATGCACCATTTGAATGTTCTTCTTGCCTGTTTGCTCTCCTTTGCTCTTGAGCATAGAGTGCATTTATCATCTCAGGTAGTGAAATTGTTGAGAAATCTCTTGAATCCTAAAGGGATGAGATTTTAGACTCATACTTCTCATGGAGAGTAGTAATAACCTTTTCTACAATTCTTTTGTCGCTAAATACATCTCTAAGTAGTCTAATGCTATTAACAATAACCATGATTCTATCAGAATATTGTTTGATAGTTTCACTGTCTTTCATCTTTAGATTCTCAAAATCTCTCCTCAAATTTATAAGCTGTTGCTGCCTTGTATTCTTTGACCCTTGAAACTCTTCTTTTAACTTGTCCTAAGATTGTTTAGGAGTTTCAAAAGCCATAATCCTAGTGAAAATCATATAAGACACACCATTTTACAAACAAGACATGACATTATACTTCTTGGCACACTCTTCATTATGCTGCTTAACCTAAGATAGTTTAGGATTGGCTCTCAAAGGTGGTGGCTCCCTATTTGATTCAATAACATCTCAAAGATCATAAGCCTAGAGGTAAGTTTTCATCTTCACTACCCAAATGTGGTAGTTTTCTCCAACAAAGATGGGAGGTGGAGGTGGAGAGAAACTTCCTTATGACATAGGAATAGTAATTCAAGCAGAATTTTCTTTAAGAAAGAACACAAAACAAAGAACTCATGCCCTCAAAGATAGCAACTTTGATTACCAATTATTAGTGTTTCAAATTGAGAGAATACAAAAAAGAACAAAGGAAGAAAGTGTTGAATATTTTGTAATAATAATTCTGTCAAACATTATGACTTTTATCCAAAAAATTTCACCAAACACAACTACTACAAGTACATTTCTTGTAACTTACAAATTTAAGTTACTTATACGGAAAATAAGACCAATTAAACTTGTCAATCAACACTATCATATCCGTGCATAAACAAACCTTATGTTAAATAAATAAATAAAAAGACTAATAAACTATATGGCAGTAGAGATAGCCACATAGCTCAATAGTCTATTTAAGTTGGGAGTTTTGTTTTGAATGATGGAATTTTGATGCACGTATGGATTCAATGACAAACATAATGTTTGTGGTTTGTGATTATATGACATGACTTCATTTGCAAGCATCATATCTACATGATATAAGGTTAATAAATAAGAAAATTATTTAAGAAACCATGAAGCTTTTAAATTCCACTAATAAAATTTATTGAGGTTTATTGTTATGAATGGTCAAAAAAGGACTAGTTGATACTTTAATGGGTCTACAAGGTAGAAAACATGTTAGACGACATCGAAGTTTGTACTTCGAGACACCATTTGATACTTAAGTCAATAACTATTCAATAGAGAAAGAATGGTGTGTGGCAATTCAAAAGCTCCTACATGGTCAATATCATAGTCTTGAAAGAATGGTGTGTGGCAATTCAAATGCTCCTACATGGTCAACATCATAGTCTTGGCACTTATAAATCTATGTAGGGCTGCCCAAAACTAAGGGTGGAGCTAAGGGACTGGCAGGGGCCTCGATCTATAAACAAATGCTTATTAATTCACTGAATAAATGAATGAAAAAATATGATTTTTAGAGATCACAATTTCAGTACCACCCCCAACAATTTCAAAAGATTTAGGTAATTTTTGTATTAATCGTTAGCATTTTGCGTTTGTTTTAAGGATTTATCAAACCAACTAGATATTGGGTTGTACTCGTTACATTATATAAAAATCTCTAAAATGGAAATATTACCCTTTTAAACCTTTTATAATTTATAAAATTTTATATTAATAATGGAAAAATTGCATTTTAGCCTCCCAAGATGATAAAAAATCGATTTAATCCTTTAAAAATGATAAAGATATAGACTATTCAAATGGTTAATTTGTATTTTTACTAATGTCAAAATATACAACTTAATTCCGCCCCTCCCACCCCACCTAAAAAAAATGGCTTTGCTCCTACCCAGAGCTAAAGTTATAATATTGTTTTAAGTAAATTGTTATGTTATATTATTTGTATTTATATGTTTAAGTTAAATAATTTTAAGGTAAGCTTGAATTCCCCGTGTACTTATTGAGCTACAATATAGCTTAACACGTTGTTTTCTAACTTATAGGTAGAAGATCATTTTGAAGTTCCTGTTGGGAGTTGTCGACCTCAGTCACATTTCATCACCAAAAAAAGGCTTGAAGAGCATGAAAATCATATTTTTGTTACTAGAAATGGCATGGACATCGACATATGTATACGGTACAATAATGGGTGGCATCTAGACAAATTTTACTCTCTTGTTAGTTATATGAATCTTAATGGAGCATACTTGGTCTGCATGATATTTGGATGTATTTAGGGTTTAGAAATGTTGGTTAATGCTTGGGAATGATTGGAGATCAATGTGGTATGATTTGAAGTGGTTTTAGACATTTTTTGCCATCCTTGCTCTCAGGTTTCGGTACCTACAAATGGGTATCGACACATAGGAAGTCAGAATGTTAAAATGAATAGTAATAGCACCTAGGTACAATACCTAGCCTTAGGTATCAATACTTCTGTTTTAGCCTTTAAGTTGCCCAGTTTTCATTATTTTAGGTTCGAACAAGCCTCGAATGACCACAGTTTGATCTTATTTTAGGAAGTTCAAAAATGATTGAAAATGCATGTAATAACTTAATAAAAGTACTTTTGAAGTTTCTGAAGATAAATCATAAAGATTTATGAAGTTAACGCATTAAGTGCCTAATCTTGACCTCTTTTGCTCGAGTTATCGATTAAACTTAGGTGATGAATGTTATATTGAATCTCTATTATGTTTACTTCTATTTTTAATAAAAATTTACCTTTCAATTTTTAAAAATATTAATAATTATCTTTTATAGATTTAATTTAATCAGACATAATTTATTTACTAAGAAAAGACAATAAAATTGTAGCGGTTCAACTCTTATTATTCTTTACAATCATTCAATAAATAAAAAATGATCTTACAAAATCCAAAGTTATTTTTTTAGTTGATTTATTATAAAATTTTGAAAACTTTTATAAGGCATCTAATTTAAAATTAGTTTAGAAATTTTGATCAAGAGTATGTAAGAGTTTTAAATTTTGAAAGATAACATATATTTTTTTACATTTTGAAATGAAAATATAATGATTATATACGGTGAATTATATTATTGTAAATTGACTAAAATGTTTTTTTAATATTAGTTATATTTGAAAAAGTTATTCAAAATATATAAATTACTAATGAGTAAACTTGCAGGTCACGAATTATATTTTAAGTTTCTTTTAACCTCTCGATTTTAAAACTTTCAAAATGGTTACTCAACTAATCATATTTATTTATCTTTTTCATTTCATGTTTGACGGAAGGTGGGTGGCATTTCAAAAATTTGTATAATAACAAATTTAGCCCTTAAATTTTCATATTACGTCAATTTACTCATTATTTTAAAAAGTAACCCTAACATTTACATATTATCTCAATTTGATCCAAATTTTAAAAGGAATCAAAATAATAAATAAAATTACATAAATATTTTCAAAAAAACTTATAATATATATAAATTATTAAAACTTTTAGATTTTTAATGGTAAGGTGTTCCTATTTACATGCTTTTGATTTATTTCAATGATGGTTGATTAATTAAAGGTGGGAGTTTGAGTGTTTATTCTTACGAAAGACCTTTCTTCTAAAGTGGAAATCATTTTGATTCCTAAGTGTAAATTTGAAGCTTAAATGAAAATCAACTACCTATATCTACCTTCATTATGTCTTCCTTTCTCAAATCACAGTTCCGAAAGGAAGCAAAGTTTAAAGTTTAAGATTGCATTCTTCTTCCTTTCTCAGGAATCCAATGCATAAGAATGGAAGAAAAAATTAAAAATAATCAACATCCATACGATAGTTTCACAAACTAAATAAAACCCATACTTTTTAAACCCTTATCATTCCTCAAATTAAAACCAAAATTCAATAATAATAAAAACCCTACAAAAGGAAGACATTTGTAAACATTGGTAGCAGTATTAAATAAGCAGTAAATGAATGATAAACTTACAGATCGATTCCCTTCCCACAATAAGTCATACAACAAAATGCCATTATCAAACCAAACACTTTCTCCTCTTTTTTTTGTCTTGCAGTTTAAAAGACGTTTCAGCTTTCTTTGTTAATTTAGATTTTAGTTGATCAAAACCAGTTTCAATTTCTAAGCAGCATATTTTGATGGGATGCCAAATGCCACAATAATGGCCACTAAATTATCCCATAGAACATATTTTGTCTTTTGAGTTTTCTTCAAATATTAGTAACTATTTTTTGAGGTTTAACTTTTGCTTCAAAAAGAATTTTCAGTCTCAATTAGGAAAAAGAAAAAGAAAAGAGAAGAGAAGGAAAAAAAGAATAATATAAGAATATGTTTTTATTTTTATTTATTTATCTTTATAATTTTATAATTTATATATATTTAAATTTATTATATATTTTGAAAATATTTATGTATTTATATATATTATTGAATTTTTAAGAATTAGGATCAAATTGAAATAATCTGTAATGTTGAGGGTTATCTTTTTCAAAAGTCATGATCAACTTAACACAATATGTAAAAATTGAGGACTAAATTTATTATTATATCAATTTTGCACAGCCAACTCATCCTCTTAATGGAAATAGAAATGGCTAATTGGGTGATATTTTGTAAGTTTTAAAAGTTGGGAGATCAAAACAGAAATTTTAGCATAATTAAATGAAGTTTACTCATTTTTAATTATGTATTGAGCGGTTAATTTACCTCTTTTCAGTTATGTGTTATATGTCCGTCTATATATAGATTTGCATAAACTAGAATTGGTAAAAGTAAAAGTAAAAGTAGAAGTAAAAGCAAAAATTCACTTCTGAAGAACATACTCAAGTGTTAGTATATTATAACGATGAATACAGAATAAGACTCTAACAAGACATCCCTTCAAAGTTCAACCGCCTGGTATCAACACTGGCATGGCATCTTTGATAAATAGTATGGTAAAAGATAAGAATATGATAGAGCAAAATGAAGCTGCAGTCATCTTCTTATGCTTCCAATACTATTTGACTTGTCTATCAGAAGGACTCCTTATTAAGCAAGTGAGAAAATGGAGAAATCCAACAAGCAAGATTAACAGACCCGTGTCAAGTTGAGTGAGCTCTGAGTAGGGTTTTTATTAGCATCTTTGCTGATGAAATGGTTCCAAGTACTCCAAGAATTGAACCAAAAGCGATGAGGAAAAGGTTAAGAATGAGGACAGGTTTGGATATGTGAGGCCATGAAAGCTTGATGTAGAAAGCAGAGGGAAAAGTCATGCAAATACAGACGCTTACGAGGGAGCCGGTGAGGCTCAGCACATGCTCGAAATATGGAACCGAAAGAGCAAGGGATAGTATCACTAGAAGGAGAATAGAGCCTACGAAGCCTCTTATGATCAACTTCATGCGAGAACTCAGAGAATCTGGTAAGTTATTCTCGAGCTGAATGGCAAAAGGTGCAAACTCAAGTGCATATTTAGACATGGGAGTTAGCACAGTTGCCCATAATGCAATTTTTGTGATAAAATGATGTCGGGGCAAACTGAGGGTGATCTGAGGGTTGACTTCTGGCCCAAACATCTTGGCTCCCAGGAATGCTAGAGCAGTGTAAAGTAGTGTGCATGCTGCAAAGCTAACAATAGATACCTGGAATCAAAGTGCAGACATAAGGTGATCAGTTAACAATATTCTTGCTGTACATGTAGAAAATGCTTCATGCATGAATAAACACTTGATTCTTAGATTCTAACTTCAAGTTTAAGTTTAGAATCAAGGAATACCCAAAACGTAAGCAGATTCCCAGCTGATGAAATAAAACGGAAAGTAAAAAAAAAAAGTGGGCTAAATGTTCAAATGGGTTGTTTATGTAAGGATAAAACCTTTGAAAATTATCATATAAAAGTCTAATATTTATAAAAATATTCAAATGAAAGTCTGACCTTTTAAAATGGTCAAAGGTCTAATATTTTTAAAAATATTCAAATAAAGAGCAAATCTTTTTAAAATGTTTAAATAAGTGCTTATCAAATGTCGAATAGCAAGTTTCAAATTATGTTTTGACAAATTTCTTCTTTTCAAACAATATTTGATTCAAGTATTATGTGTTTTATTCTAAATACATCAACATTTACTTAATTTTTTTACAAATCGAGTTAAAGTACGTGAAAAATCCTTATTTGAGCAATTAAAGGTTAGAGCACTAATGTAAGCATTTACGGAAAGCAAAATTATAGTTTTACAAGGAAGGTTTAAACCACTTGACCTTGTTTGACTTGGATGATTAAAATTATATGCAACAGCAACAGTAGTGTATATGTTGAAAACATATATAACAAAAGATAAAAAGGATAGTAGGTATCAACCTTAGTAAACTTGGATGGATCTTTCATGGCTTTGTATAAGTTGGGGAAAACAAAATGGCCAGCATAACTGTAGATATAAAGACCGGATATGGCAGGAATGTTTTTCACATGTAAAAAGGGTATGCTGTGATTAGCCTCAACACTTCCAAAAGCAGCTGTGCAGACCACTGATATAAAGATAACGAGTGACATGAGGATACCACCTGATGAAAGGAAAGATACAGAAGAAAGATCTCTCAACCATAGACTTGGAAGTGCTATCAAAACAGCAACCACAGTTATGAGCTGAGATGTACGAAGATTAGGCACCCCTGGTAGCTTAATTTGGGTCCCTGACAACACTGTGATCAGATTATCATGGAGTGAAATAGTGTAAGACACAAGGGCCATGAATATTTCTATGTAGATGAAGGTTGCTGTTAAAACTCTTCCTTTTCTCCCAAATGCATTCTCTCCTATATCTGCAAAGCTTTCCGATTTGGGATTCTTATCGAGACATTTTCCGAGAACGTGAGAAGTATAGGTGCATATAAACCCCAGTCCTACAAGCAGGAAAACTGAACCCCATCCTCCATTTTCTAGTGCATATGGAGTTGACAACTGACCAAGACCTGCATGTTTCATGCATATACATATATATTTAATGAAGAAATGAAGATAAATAAACATGGTGAGGATTAGGAAGGCTTAATTACCTATGAGCATGCCACTCATATTCAAGACGGCATGAAGAAAAGAGCTATTCCCCGACCTAGCTTGTTGATCAGCAGCATCTTCTGTCATCACCATGCCCTCGATGCCACCATTATCGCATTTACACACTCCATTTTCCTCTATACAAGCATCACACTTCACCTGTTTCAAGGCCAAGTTTGATTCATGGAATGGCAATTTTGCCACTGATTTCCTCAACTTTCCCAGCATACTTTAGTTCTACTTCCGACAAGTTTGGAGGCAATAGGAATCTAATACAAAGCGTGGATCACCCTAAACTTGAGGAGATACACGTGCTTAAGTTGTATCTAAGGAACTCAATTTATAGCAAAAGGGAGTTTGACATACACTGCACTCAGAACAATTGTGGGAGAATCTTACTGTAAGTTAAGATACTGAAAAATAACAAGAAGAATAAAGAATCTATAAATGTATATTTTAAAAGGAAATCAACCTACGTAATACCATAAGTACTATTTGCAAGATTCTGTAGCAGTTAGTCATAAGATCAACTAGATAGATATTTTGTTTTTGTATTATAATATTGTTTAAGATATTATATATCTAAATAAATTTTGATATTCATATTTTTTATAGTGATTGGATGTCCAAGTTGGTTTATCTTTAATTAATTTACTAGTATGATTGTCTCCCACGCTCGCATTTGGATGATTATTTAATTTCTTTTTACTAAATAATACAGTAAAAATTTAAATATTATAGTAAGCTCAAAGTTATTGTACTTTTTATATATTTTGAATTTAATCCCCATACTTTTATTTTCATGAATTTAATCCTCTACTTTTCTAAATTTAAAATCTAGGTCAATTTATTAATACTGTTGAAATCCTTCTTTTAATTTAATAGAAAATTTTAACGGTATTAATAATTCTTAAAAGTTCACCTCAGCATTTTAATCTAAATTATGTCAAAATTAGAGAAATTAAATCTCAAATTCGAGTGGAATATAGGGATCAACACTGAAATTTAATCATTCTTATATAATCTTAAAAAATATTTGGATTAGAACTGAAATTTAGCCATTATTTTCTCATGTCAAAAGAAAAGAAAAAAGAATAATCAGGTGTCTAAATTATGTCAAAATAAAGTATAGAGATTAAATTTCAAATTTGAGTGAAATATAGGACTCAAAACTAAAATTTAACCGTTCTTATATAATCTTGAGAAGGTAGAGGGTTAGAACTGAAATTTAACCATTATTTTTCATGTCAAAAGAAAAGAAAAAGAACGGGCAGATGTCTAAATTATGTAAAAATTGAAGTGTAGAAACTGAATATAAAATTTAAGCAAAATATAATGATTAAAATTGAAATTTAATCATTCTTATATAATTATAAAAAATAGAGACTTAATATTTTTTTGAGCGAAATATAATAATAAAATTAAAATTAAACTATTTTTACATCTAAAAAGTAAAGAGATTGAAATTAAAATTTACTCGGTAACATTTGCATGTAAAAAAAAACACGATCAGATGTGCATTGTGAAAGGCCTTAAGGCTTTCCTTATATATAGATACTAATATATCATAACAATTTAAATTACGAAGGCTAACTTTAATCATCATTCTGATATGACATCACATCTAACTGCATGCTGTATCAATTCTAACCCCAATGTGAAATTTTAATCTTGAATTCAATTCGATTATAAAACTTATTAATTCAAACTTCAATCAATCTAATTTAAAATTATTTCAAAAAGAATATCAGAACAATTACTTAAATTAAGTATAATTTTATAGAAGAATTAATTGAGAATAATACTGTTAATTTGTTTTAATTTATAACTTGTAAATTGTAATTATCATTGTCTACTTTGTAAAACATATATTATCTCTTTATTCACAAGTAAAATTAATTAGAAATCTTATCATATTTGCATGCATCTGGAAATAATGTATTTCAAATTAAATTTAAACAAAAAAACATATGAAGTTAAGAATATTAAATGATTTGATGCACCGGCTATGCATAATTCTCATACACATTAAACCACCAAAATAATAAAGTCTTTGAGGGGCAAAACGCTAAAAAAAGCCCTTTTTTTTTTAAATTTACCGAAATAGGCCGGTTTTTTAATTATTTACCGGAATGGGTCATTTTCCCCGAAATTGCGTCCACGTCGGTAGCGATGTCGGGAACGTGATGAATCATCGCGTCACGTCGGTAGCGACCTAGCCGACGTGGAAGGAAATCGCGTCCCGAGGTAGCGATTTCCTTCCACGCCGGCAGTTGCGCTTAACGTGACGCGATGACACCAAGATGAACAAGATTTCAACGGTAAAAATTTGACCGTTGGCCCCCAACGGTCAGAATTTTTTTAACTATAAAAACCCCCTACCTCTTATTTTTTCACAAACAAATCCTATCTCAATTTCATTCAAAATTCTCTCAAAGTCCTTCAAAAATTCTCTCAATTTCCTTCCAAAATTCTCTTAAACTCTCGAATTCATTCCAAAATCCTCACAATTTCCTTCAAAAAATCTCTAAACTCCATATTAAATTTCTTTTTCCATTCAATTTCATTTTTTTAAAGAAAATTTTAAATTTTTTAATTTTTTTAAAATAATTTTAAAATTTTTAATATTTTCTGCAATGGCCGAATCATTGATTCGTCTTGATAGGAATCACATATCGGTGGAGCAAATGAAAATGGTAAGTATTAAATTTAAAATTTAAATTTTATTTAAGATAATTTTATTTATGTATTTTTAGATAAATATTGATTTATTTTTTGTTATAAAAGTCTGAAGATCGGGTATTGGAATGCAATATTCGGAATATGCATGGTCCTCCATCACCGTTAGTAGAGAACTACTTGCGGGAAGCGGGATTTTGGCACGTGGCGACGGTAGGCCGGGGATGCAAGTTGGAGCCGAAACTAATCAGTGCGCTCATCGAGAGGTGGAGACCCGAGACGCACACATTTCATCTTCCATGTGGAGAGTGCACTATCACTCTAGAAGATGTCCATCTGCATTTGGGATTGCTTGGTGGGCGGGCACCCGATCCGGATCCGCCTAATCTAGCAACTGAGAGGCGGTGTGTTACGAGCTTTTGAGCGCTGTACCGGATAAAATGGATGGAGGTAAGGTGGAGATGGGCTGGTTACGTGCCACCTTCCCCAATCTGAATGCAAATTCAACCGAAATTGAAAGAATTCGATATGCCCGATCATACATTCTTCAAATAATTGGAGGCTATCTGATGGCCGACACGTCACGGAGCCGTGTACATCTAAGGTGGTTGCTAAAACTCGTTGATTTTAGAGCAACCGGTGAATTTAGTTGGGGGTCTACCTTCTTGGCAACATTATATCGTGAGATGTGCGGGGCGACGAAACCGAGGAGAGCAAAAATTGGAGGTTGCCTGTCACTACTGCAATCATGGGCACGGTTTCGCTTTCCATTTCTACGTCCTCGAGTGAAGCACCCATATACATTCCCACTCGTGTCGAGGTAAATTTTATATTACATTTTGAAATTGTTATGTAGATTTTGTAAGAATAAAAGTATGCTAAAAATTTATTTAATTAGGTGGAACCATCCGGCAAGTTATCGTGGATTACCGACTGAACTTGAAGATATACGGCTTCTATTGGAGCAACGGTCAAGCGTATAAGTATTATTGCAAATAGATATTTCCATACATTCGCTAGTGGATTGATATTTAGTATTTAATATTTAGTATTATGTATATATGTAATATTTCTATCATGTTCATGTAGTTTCAATGGACACCATACGAGGATCCGGCAGTCCGGGCAGTAATCCCGGAAGAGTTTTTACAAAATCCGAACACTTGGCACGTGAAAGTGGTGTTGATCAACTATGCAACCGTGGAGCCCCACAGACGCATGAGTCCTCTGACGGTTTGGATGTAGACAACCGATCCCTGCGGACCCTGAGGAATTTGACGAGCACCACAAAATCGACCTTCGGCTATTAGGTACGGATTGGCCTAGATACTGGTCAGTGTACATAGAAATGTGGGAAAATCGAAATGAATATCTACCTACTCGGGAACCAATCATCGTTCCCGAGTTAGCGTGCGTTCTCCGAATACATGCCATGGTTTAGGGCCCATGGAAGCCGTGTTACTTACGCCGGAGGAGAGGCAGTGGCAAATACGTGTTGGAAGGGAAAGGCGCGGGCCTCTAAATCCAAGGGGACAAGTCTACGAGGGCAGCCCCTCAACGAGGCCCAGACATTTACCCGGTTCATCATCAGTGGCCATGCAATCACCGTCCCCAACGAGAGCACCGACGCAGTCACCTGACGCAGCAATTCAACAGATGATACCCACGCATTCACCTTTCCCTATGATGCCAGGTATGTTTCCTACCCCTTATATGTACCCTAACCCGTACATGTATCCTTTTCCGAATCCTATGGCAGGTTGGAGCCAAATGCCCGGATCAGCTCTATTTCCTGTAATGCCGAGCGGACCACCGATAACTAGGCCAGCGGCGCAGGAGGGGTCGCAGGGGGGGCCGTCGGGGAGCTCTCCTTTTTACCAATCGCCAGCAACGCATGGCTTTCAAACTCCGTCACCGTTCATGATGCAAACACCTCCACATACACTATTCTTTGAAGGTGGATCATCGTCCCAAGTCCGACAACCAGATGCCGAACCGGAAGAACAACAATCACCACCGGAGGAAGAACAACCGCCGCCGAAAGTTAGAGGAAGGAGGAATCCAGTCATGAATCACGACGGTACGCCATGTGGAACCGAATCCCCCAGTCATAGACATTGATTACCGTATTAAAATTTATCATTTGATGTAATGAAATACAAGTTTATGACGATGTAATACACATATAAATTTTTCCAAGTTATTTTGATATTATTTGATTTAATTATAAACCCTAACCCTAACCTAATTCAATTATAAAACCCTAACCTAACCTAATTTAATTAAAAACCCTAACCTAACATAATTTAATTTAATTATAAAACCTAACCCTAATCTGATCGCATCCTGGTAGAAGCAATTTTATACTATTTGATCAGAAACGTCAACTCGAAATAATTTTTTTCGAGACTCCTAAACCCTAAAAAAGCCTGCACCCTAAACGAAATAATTTTTTTCGGCACCCTTAAACCCTAAAAAAGCCTGCACCCTAAACGAAATAATTTTTTTCGGGACCCCTAAACCCTAAAAAAGCTTGCACCCTAAACCCTAAAACCCAGAAAACCCAACGTGAAATCAACGTCAAAATCGCGCCCGGAAAGCGCTACGTGGCAGTCATCAGCGTCCACGTCGGTACGACCTGCCGACGTGGAAGAAAATCGCTTCCTCGGGACGCGATTTCCTTCCACGTCGCCAGTCGCTACCGACGTGACGCGATGATTCATCACGCCCTCGACATCGCTACCGACGTGGACGCGATTTCGGGGAAAATGGTCCATTCCGGTAAATAATTAAAAAACCGGCCTATTTCGATAAATTTAAAAAAAAGGGGCTTTTTTTAGTGTTTTGCCGTCTTTGAGGACTTATAAACATATATTGATAAATATATTTAATTATAATTAAAATTTTTATTATTTTTTTATCTCTTTCCTTATTAATATTTCGACTAGAAGATCAAAGTTCAACTTTGTTGGATACGAATGCTTGTTGCTTCAAAAACTAAAAGGCCTAACCGATGCTATTGTAGTCTATATATGATATTGATATACGTAATTATAGCACTAAACCAACATATATATAAAAACTAGATGATAATGATAAGGTAATTTAAAGTCAGAATTAATTTAAACCCGAAATTAATATAACACAAAATAATTTTAAAATCCAATTAACAGACCAACCCAATCCAAAACTCTAATGCATGGTATACCCACCATATCAGGGAATAATGACCTCAAATGCTTAGGTTACATTGAACCTGAAACTGAAATTAGTTTTTAAATTAGATTTGTTCCAATCCGATAAATTTAGCAGTGGCACGGGCACTATAGGCAAACAAAGATACCTAATTAATATTCCTTAGTGAGTGAAAAAGATGGGATTTCGCCTAAAATTTTGGGGCATAGAATTTTTACTAATTCTAATTATGTCACTTAAAAATTCTAATTAATATCTTTCAGAAAAAATAAAATTTTGTATTAATCCTTTCAAAAAAATTAACTCTTAATTAAAATTCTTAAAATTTTTAGAAATTCTCGTTAAATCCTATAATCTTTAAAAATTTTAATAATATTTTTTATTTATTATAGTTGGTACCTAATTATTTATTATAGTTTGGATCTACAAATCTTCACCAGCAAGCATATATTTTTTGTCTTTAACAATATTATTCCTTTGATGCTTAAAATGTTTTATTTTGGGGCATATATCTTTTTGTAAAAAAAATCATTAAACAGTAGAATCTAAGGCGGAAAGTTGATAATTAGGGAGAGCCAACCGAATGAAAGGTTTGTGCAAGACTCTTTTCTCATTCCCGTTACCCTGCATCTGCTGCTCATTTGCTTATTAATTAAACACAAATTCAGGTTCCAGTTGAAATATGGTAACTAACAAATAACAATGTGTGATGTATGCCTCGCATTTCAGTTAAATTAAGATGCAAACAGAGAGTAACATTGCGATGAGCCATGTGACGTCACGACGACGAAATAGGAGAGAAGTAGAAACGACGTCGCGACGTATCATGCAATTTTCTCGATTTTCTTCTTCCAGTTAAATTCTGATTATTTATCCCAACCAAATTGCAACACCCCAAAATAAATTTTAAGTTTTTAATTTGTTAGATTTTTTGTAAGTAATTTGATTTGGTTTGGTAGTTAAGTGTTGTATTTGAGCATTCGGCTTAAGTTAATTTTCGTGTAAGTTTTGATAAGAATGAGTCTATTAGTTTAGTGGTAAGGCTTTAGCTTACCTTTAGTGTGTTTTAGTTATATTGTTATTGTTATTTTTCTTTTAAAAATATTAGATTTGTTTTCCCGAAAACCCTTCTAAATTTGCTCCCACACTCTCTCAATTTCTTTTTTACTTTTGCTTCACGTCTGTTTCTATTCTTTTCTATTTCCAAATATTTTCTTTGTTCTCTTACTTTCTTGTTTGGTCTATCACCATTGTTGCTAATTGTTTCTTCGTTGAATTGCTCTCTTCGTGGCTTGGTGTTTTCTTCTTTTGTTTGGTTAACTCTTATGTGTGTGTGGAGTGAATCCCTTAGGTATTCCAATTTCAATTAGGTAAGAGGATGGTTTGTTTATTATTATTATTTGATGATGTTAGATGTTGGGTTTTCTATGGAGATAAGTGATTTTTATATTGAGTTATCGGCTTTAATGATATCAGTGTGCTTTTAGGAGAAGATCAAGGGACAGTTGGTGTTCCTCCAACGAATTAGGCGTTGTTAAGTTGCTATTTCGTTCAAGAGTAAGTTTTCTCGACGTTGTTAGTGCTGTTCCGTTTTGGAAATTGGGTTTAATTAATGAAGGTTGCATTATATTGCTCAGTCAAGTGTGGTGAAAATCATGTTATTAATTCATGTGAGCTGTTATTTTTAGGTTATGGTGCTTTCAATATTCAGTCTACATCGTATCTAAGTCAGGTGTGTGTTTCTAACTCAAAACCATCGCGAATAATTCTAGAAAATCTGGAGAAAAAACCCAAGAAATTTGAAACTATTCTTCGACACACAGCCGTGGCAGACCGTGTGCACCACATGGTCGTATGGCTGGCCATGTGTTAAGCCTTGTGGGTGCATACAAGCATGTGCGGTTACACGGGAAATTCAAGTAAGCCGTGTGAGGCACATGGGCGTGTGCGATTACATGGAAAATTCATGTAGGCCGTGTGGGCAACACGGGCGTGTGACCCATATTTCTAGAAATTTTCATTTAGGGTTGGTTTAATCTGTAATTCGTAATTAGACCCTTCGTGGGGTCCATGCTGCTTTAATAAGACTTGAAATGTGGTATATGTTGATGTGCTCGGTATATGAGTTACATGTATGATATATGTTTTGATAATTTTGAAAACATGACTATTTCTGTCAAACATGCATGTCATCTGTATTCTGTCTATCTGTTAGTATAATTATTTGCATTGGGTTGGATTATGATATAATGGAGGAAGTATTGACAGTTTAATTTATCTGCCTTATCTGGTGCTTAGCCACATACATTGGAATATGGCGGTTTACCGCATATTGTATCTGACAGCTTGACTGCATTGATTCTATAAAGTAACATACGCTCACTTATTGGTGTGTGGGGTTGGATGGATACTTGATACCCTAATTGGAGTGTTGGGATGAATAGCGATGTTGTGTAGTGGATGGGGGTAGGATCTATATATGTACATTGATTATGTATTTGTTCTGAAAATAATTCTGTATCTAATCGATTAATGAGTAATATCTGAAATATGTAATTAAGCATGATCTGATATGTGTTCCCTATGATATTTTCGTATATGATTTATTGTTGAGTTATTTCACACACTAAGCTCGCCTCGCGATTTTGTATGTATCCTTTTAGGTAACTAACAACCTTAGGGTGAGTCAGCATGGCGGGAGCTCAGTTTATAGTTTCCAATTTCTTTAGTACTGTTAAGTTATAATTTAATTTTTCTTGTGGACTCTGGACTTTCTGGGACTATTTTTTTTGGATTTAATATTTGTTTTGGGACGATTTAATTATTTCTTAAATGTTTTTGTTTCAAACGAAAAGGAATTGGTTTAACAAGATCAAAATACGCCTTTTCAAAACTACGATATTTTAGGATTTCCACTACAAGAAAACTAAAATAAGGAATATGTAGTTTCCAAAAAAAATTTAAGTTGTTTTAAATTTAACAATGAGTTTTTTTTAAGGTCTTGAAAAGGGACAAAGACAATGTTTGACTTTGAAATATATTGAGTTAAATTTTGACTTTCAAAATGAACTTGTGTAACCTCTCAAGATTCGACCATAACATCTAGGTCGGGTATGGGGTGTTACACAAACTCTGACTAGTGTAGATTATTTTAAGATTATTCGACCTACAAATTTAGTCTATAAATAGACCTTTTTCTACCCTAGAAATATTAACTCATAACACATTTAAGTATTAGCTTTTACAAGCTTTCAAGGAATTTTGTGTTTAAGTTTTGAGGGTTTTTATTTTTGGGTTTCGAGGTTTAGTTTTTATCTTCATCTTTGTACTCTCTATTTTTTTCTAGTTTAGTAAAATTATCTTTACCTGTGATTTTTTTTATCCTCTTCGGAGGGGTTTTGTAACACCCCTAACTCGTTTCTATCGCCAGATTAAGGTTACAGTGTACTATAGTATAATTTAGAACATTTAAATTCAAATAAAATCAATTATACAAATTATCTAATATTATTCAATAACTCATTTAAATCAAGTAGGAAATACATTGATGGACCTTAAATCGAGCCTCCAGGGCCCTAAAAATAATTTGAAAACAATCAAGGATCATTTTGAAACAAAACAGAAAAATTTGGAAAACAAGGTCACACGGCCATGTGGCCAAGCCGTGTGATAGAGCCCATACCGTGTGTCTTAGAAACATGGTCGTGTGGCTACTCCACACGCTCGTGTAGTAAATGGTAACACGGTCGTGTGGTCAGGTGTAACTCACTGTGACCGTGTAGCTTAGGGTCACACAGCCATGTCGCCAAGTCATGTAACTCTCTGTGCCTGTGTGGACCAACCTACATTGAAAACAAATAACGCATACGACCATGTGAGTAGGTTATGTGTGACACACGACCGTGTGATAGCCCGTGTCCCAGGCCGTGTGTACCTTAAAAAGTTTGCAAAACAAGACATAATTTCATCCAAAACTCAGGTACCAAGCCAAATCAAAATCAACCAATTCAATATCTTAAAAACACATTTAACAAGTCTAAAACATGCCAAAACATTCATCTTAAGTGCCCAACCAATGTGCCCTTGTTGACACCACAATTCAAACACCTAAACAAAATCACATTCATCTATCATAATTTCACTCATCAATTCATCCATTTAACTATTAAATACCAAAACATATGAGTTATACTATATATGACCAAAAGATCAAACTTGCAATATATTTATTAGCACTAAACTTGTATAAGGATCCATTACAACACAAGGTACCAAAACATGTCCATATTCTTACAAAACAAACACCCTATTTACATGGCATAATCAACCATAGATCGAGACTTCAAAAACTACCGAAAAGAGACGAAGATAGGTGTAAGCTCCGGTGATCCGACCAACACGATCCAATAGTTTAAAATCTATAGAGAAATAATAATCAAAGTAAGTATAAGAAATACTTAGTAAGCTACCACAATCGATTCATTACTTACTACATTAATTAAGCAGCTAAAAGCAAATAATCCATTGAACTTCAAATTTGTTACAACACAATTCAAAACTTCAAGGTCAGTAACATATAAACATATGAATTACTCAGAAATCCTAACTTGTTATAATTTATTGAGACAATTTCTGTGTAAATCAAATTTTATTATTCCGATGGATCTTTGTAAAATTACGCATTACATGAGTCTAGAACAGATAATGCTCATAAGAGCTAATAAGATACAGAAATAATTGTCTCAGGTTACCTGTTCGGGCTAAACTAATGACAACACAGATAAACTAGCTTGGCCAGAGCTAGGTATACATGTAAAATGACAACGGATTACCAGTCTAGGCTCAAGCCAAGTCACATGTAAATCCAAGTCCGCAACACATGCAGGAGCTCAGTCCATAACAAATATTCTGACAGAAATCTCATGTATGAAACTTTTACTCGATCCATCGAAATCATTTCAAAAAATTTCATTTCTATTTCTTGTAAATCAAATTCTTTACTACATTATCAACAAAATACAAATAGATATAATTAAAAACATTTATATCAAATTAAAACGCCAAATACATCAATAGAAACTTACCCATTGAGTGATTCAACTAATAGGCACTAATCGACGATCTTTCAGTTTCCTCGTACGTCCTCCACATGTTGAGATTCTTGATCTAGAATATAATATAATTTAATTTAATTTAATCCATTTAAACCTCATAAATACTCAATTTATACAATGAATTCCTTTTAATCATATTTATAATTTTACCCCTAAACTTTTCTTTTTATACACTTTAGTCCTTAAACCTTAAACTACCAAATTAAACACAAATAAGTTTAATTCATGCTAACTAAATTTCCCATATTTCATGAACATCCCATACATTTATCGAATTCACAATAATTTCATGAGATTTTACAACTTTAACAAATAAATCTTTAAACATCAAACTCATTAAAATCACTTTAAAATTAATCCTATTTAGCTATCAAACTTATAAATCTATCATGAAAATTTCTTAATTTAATACCCTTAAACCGTCCACTTGAAGGGCCCAAGTGCAAGATGAAACACTCTTAGGCCTAATTGATTATTGGGCCAATCTTTTTTTAAGGACTTTTTACCTCAATATAGTTTTATTTAAATTAATAAGTTTGAATATTTTTAATTTTAGACTTGCACTTTGTGTGTTCTGCATTTAATAAAGTTATGCATTATGTAACTTCCATGCTAGTTAAGTATGCATCATAAATAATGACATGCATTATGTAACTCCCATGTTAGTTTAAGTCTGCATCATTAAATTAAGTCTTGCATTAAGTAACTCATTTGTTCATTTAGTTTGCATTTCAAACCATACATTTAAGCATCTTAGTTTAATAAATGAGTTGTTGGAAATTATTCAACTCATCTTAGTTTAATTAAAAGTGTTTTTGTTGAACTTTATTTAATAAGTGTTGCTTTTAATTAATCTAGCTACTAGGATTATTTATTGATGCATGAGTTTAAGTTTATTTATTTTTGTTTCTTTAATTAACTAGTTGCTGGAATAATTGATGCATATGTTTAGTTCATTTATTTAAGTTAAGTATTTATTTTTTATATGTTTAATTAGTGTTTAAATATGTTTAATAAGTTCATTTTAATGTGTTTATTGCAGGTGTCTTATTGCAGGTGTCTCTTCAGCTTACAACCGTTACATTTCAAGGCTGTTACAACTTAATTGAAGTGACTTTTCAAGTGTTTTTTGGACACAAAAGAAGGAGCTGTTGCAAAGGGGATTTATACATCATTTAAGGAGTTTTAAAGAGCATTATAACACCCTTTAAAATTTGGCAGCAACCCTTTCATCTACCAGTTGTTTTTGCTCTTTCAAAAGATTAAATCAAGCATTCAAAACACCATTAAGGAGCTGGTTTCTATTTGGTTAGCCAAGGGACAATTCAAGAGTCATTTTTCAAACATTCAAGGACATTCATTCAGCTGAATTGAAATGAATTCAATGATGGAGTTATTTGGTTCAAGAATGTCAAGAGACTTGAACTTTATTTCAGCTTTTAATTAGCACATTAAGATGAATACTTGTGACTATTTGGCTAGTCTATCCTAGCACTATAAATAGGTGAATTGTAAAAAGACTTTTGACATTTGATTGAATATAATTATATCATTTTATGAGATTTTCTTCTCTCAAATTTCGTTTGAAAACTTGTTGGCTTATCTACAAAACTAGTAGCGTCAACCAGTTCTTTCTTTAAATCTAAACTTATCACTATCAATAGTGTGGCGTTCAAATCTTCATACCGAGGTTCCTATCTTTCTAGATAGTGGGTCAAGGTTTTATCTCATCTATCCAAAACCACTTAAGCCATATAAGTCTCGGGTTAGTATTTCTTAATGTTGGTTCATTCTTGCCGCTTAAGAACCATTTCTTACCATTCCATCGAAAACCTATCAACTTTCTTTTAATTCCTTGTTAGCTGAACCTATTTTCAACACTTAGCCAATTTTAAACCTAACTTCCATTGATATTTCCCATACTTACCCAACTAAAAACAACTTGCTAATTGGAACGATACTTTCTCGTCGATGATTGGGCAACGCAAATACGACTCGAAATCAAACACGAGGTCGGATCGTATCAATTTTCACCATCCATCTTGGGAGCTTCCCATCTAGTTAGGACCGCACACCATGCTTTCTCATCAATAGACTTTATATAGGCCTTCATGTGTGCTTTTTAATAGGCATAACTTCCAACTTTAAGCATATGGGGTCTTAATGGGGATGAACCTTCTATTTTTAGATATTAGAAACACTCTAGACCTTCACTAACTACTTTAAGTTGCAGAATCTGATGCCAAATGTTAGCAAAAAGGCTATTGCTAAGAACAGAAATTACAAACCAAATTGGTGCCTGAGACGGTGGGCACTTTTCCCTACACAAAATGAAAAAAATAGAAACTACATAAGACATAAAGAGATGGTTACACAGTTAGGTTTCCCTACATCTGCGTAGCCTAGCTTAGTGAGAAATATGCACTCTCTTAAAAAATTATAAAGTGAACCTACTTAATCACACACAATGTAACGTTTTCCTTATTCTTGCACATTGAAGAAACGATACTCTCACCACTATGACCACCCCTTTGACCACAACAAGTAAAACCATAATAGAATGTTTTAATAACAAAGAACACTCTTACAAAATATTCTCACACTAACAAATTAAGGGCCTAACTCTCTGTACATTTTCCTAGGTAAGTCTCTCAAATATGTAGACTTTGATTTCAAGACTTGCTTAAAATTTGAAGATCTAATTCAATCCCATTAAAACAATAATACCATAAGAGTAATACAATATAATAAAAAATAAAGCAAATATGAACTCTTGGCAGCTTATCAGCAGAATCATGATCCAACCCAAGGTCCATAATCCAATAGATTACTTTGAGAAAATTTTTTCCAAATTAATTACCAATATTTGTATTCCCAAGCAGAATGATCTTCCATATGGGCTAGATATTCACCATGTAATCAACATAGCTCAAACATTAGGTTCAATTGTAACACCCCTATACTCGGTTCGACCCAAGGAACCTGATATAGGAATATTACATTTGGTGTCAAAGTGGTTTTGGCTAATCACTAATATATTTGAACATTAAAAAAAATAAAGTTTTCATAACTTATATTTTAGTCCCTACTACTTGGAACACACTTTATCTTCCTAAGTACACGTCATTCTATTCAAAATTTTGAAACATACCCTCTTAGCACTTGGAGATGTGATGAGATGGATATCCACGACCTCAACTACGATTATTCAAAATCACTTTACCCACACGTTGAAAATAAACGCTTTAAGTCAGTGAAGACTTAGTAAGTACTGATGATATTTAAATTCTATTATTAATTTCCAATATCTCGTTTCTTTGTTTATTTATCATATTCATTTGTAACTTTTTACTTATTTCACAATTTAGTCCTTAAGTCCTCAAATCAACTTATAAAAATTACTACTCTTTTTATACATGTATCATATTTCACCATTTAGTTTAAATTTTCATGATTTTCTCACTATTTCTTTCACAATTTATTTTTACATATTTAACTTAATAGTCATTGTTTTTCTTATACTTTCTCAAATACATTCAAACATGAATCGGAGATAAACCGTTAGTGCTCTCTGAATTTTACATATTTAACTTACGTCTTTACTTTACTAATTTACTATTTCGAACATGAATCGGAGATAAACCTTTACCTTGTAAAGAAAATTGTTTACCTTTTTAGAAGATGCCCAGTAGACTAAACAGAACACTTAGGATATATGGAACTGATACAGAGGTGCATTATTATGCACTATTAAACAGAGAGCACTAAAGTGCTATACAGGGAGCACAAATGTGCTAAACCGAGAGCACTAGTGTGCAAAAATCGGAGAGCACTAACGTGCTAATAACCAGAGAGCGCGCTAAGAGTCCTTAATGGCATGCCACTAATATCCTAGTAGTTCTAATCTCGTCTACTTGGGCAAATATCATGCACACATATCACTTTTACACTTTTCGCATAATACTTTTACGTACTTTACAGTTTAATACTTGCACCAATAATCCGTATACTTATATCTTCACTATCTTTAATACATGTAATATATTTCTAAATTCATTATTCATCCATAATTCACTAACAAAAAAGAGATTAAAATGTTCTTTAAATAAATACACATAATATTTTTTTTGGATATTCAATGTTATGTGATCTATAATTTTACAAATCTGCGACACCCCACACTCGATTCGGTCATTTGATCTAAATGTTGATATCACATTATGTTGCCTGAACAACTCATACTATTTCATTCATTTCACAAAGTACCTTAACCTCGTTGAACATTAAAATCACCAAAGTAACTAAAATCATGAATTAAAGTAATATCGATAATTAAAATACATTGATTTGACGTGCCCTAGCTCAATTCGTACCCATGAAGGCATTCGTGAATCTTTAGAAATGATTTGGGACTTAGTTTTGAAACAATAGGTGAAGTTTTGATGTGGAAACAAGGGACGTCTCGGCATTCCTATGGACTTGGTGAGGTTGCGAAGTGAAAAGGCCTAGTTGTGATGTTGGAAAAGAAAGTCACGGCATTGAGATAGAGGATGTCACGACGAAACTTATTGTGTGAATCAAAACTTAACAAAATGTACCTATCTTAACCTTAAACAATACTACTTCATTTTCATGAGTTATGGAAGTGAAATTTCATGTTCTAAACACCATTTAACATACAAAACATAACAACTTTACACAAATATCAAATGCATCAATTTGAGAAGATAAAGCATGATAAAAAATTCCTATGACATATTAATCAATACATCTGAACCTAGCAAAGTTAAATAAGTAACATAACCCTTATCAACATACTTATTAATTCATATCTCAAGCATTAAAATTCATCAAATAAAACCTTTTAAGTCCATTACTAACCAAAGCATACCAAAACAATTAAAATTATGTCCCTCCATATGTTTCCCAAAGAACTTTATAGCTAGCACAGTCTTGGAAAAAGAAATCTTTCGGGTTTGTCCTCAGATGCAATCTTTGATTACATCCACTATTCTATCAAACACTACCGTCTCCTTTATGATACTTTGTGTCAATGTGTTTTGTCTTTATGTGGTGTTTTTGAGCTTTAGATATATCTGCACTATTATAGTGTCATAACTTTTCCATACCTCATATTCGGCCCTCCATAATGAAGTTAGCAATGCAACCCTACTTAACATTTATTCACACTATGGACCGACTGTCTAGGATAAAGAACACAACTCAATGTCGATTTCCTCGAATCCCGACACATTTGAAAGTCAAAATCAGTATATTCAATAGGAGTAAGATCTCCTCCGGAATACACAAGAATATAATCCCTCATTCTCTGTAAATACTTGAGTATATGCTTAGCTATCTGCTAATGTCTTGGTCCTGGATTCGCCTGGTAACAACTTACCAACCCTACTGTAAAATAGATATCTGGGCGTGTGCACTATTGGATCTAGTGCCCTAAGTGTAGTATTTTTGTCTAAGTACACTTTTAATTTTTTTTTGAACAGATTAATTAATAAAATTATTAATGAATTAAATTAATATATTTTGTATTATTATCCTTAAATGGTTTTTGTACGCAAAGAAAAATGTAAGCAAATGTTGCTCATTGGTTTTCTAAATGTTTAACTAATACTAAGCAGTATTACGTGGTCAGATCGTAGTACGGAAAGGTAACTTTTATTAGTAGAAAAACCTGAACATGTCATTATTCTAATCGAAAATGAGAAAATCGATTAAAATACTAATATGTCATCTATCAAGTCCAATTGGAGATATGTCAGGTCTTGGGCATCTGAGCGGATGACTCACAGAAGATGGAGACATTGATGTGGCTGACTGGACTGATAGTACATCAGACATGACCTAAGCATAATAGATCTTGAATCTCTTTATGGATTTATTCACTTGTGACATTGATAGTGTGGCATACCTAAACCCTGAGTGGATGGTGGACTATGTATGCATGACTCGTACACTTTGATGTAAGTAAAAGCCTAAGTTCAAATAGATAAGGAATCGAAAGCTAGTGTGTTAGGTGTACGACTTCTGTAGTATGCAGTGTCATTTAAAAAAATGGAATTCATACCCCAAAATATGGGTAAATGATATTCTATTATTGGCATTACATGGTTGATGTAAAGTAAACGTGGCATTGGGTCGTCCATCTTTGTGATGAATGACTTGATCACTATTTGATACTGATTGAATTTTCATGAAGGAAGATGTAATGATTACCATGAGATAAAATAGGATCATATTGGGAAAACAGATATTATCTTAAAGAGATCAAGGATATCCTATGAGGGTAACACACTTATGACAATGTCATTGAACGAGCACTGAATAGTTGCTTTCGTAATGGTATGTCATTGAGGAGAGCTTAGTTACGATACTATAGTTGAATGACTTCATGACTAAATGAGTTTATAATTAATAGGTGAAAAGCCAGAACTTAATTATAAATCATTTGAGCCTCAACTACATATGTCCAATCGGTCTCTCCGCTAGCTCGTTGAAACCAGAAATGAATTGCATGTTTGAATAAAAATGAACGGAATGAATAGGAAAAGAGAAATGAGAAACATTCAAGAATGATTATGGTTTTCTCCAAAGTGGAATCATTTGGAAATGAATGTATGTTTCTAAAAATGGAAATGGAAATAAAAATGAAAATGGAAATGATTCATTTGCAATCCTATATGAATTACTTAAAAATGATCGGAAAAATGAGTTTATGTTTTTGGACTATTTTGAAACCTGAAAATAAAAATAAACCATTCGGTCATAGTGAACACGTTGAGATGTGAAATATTGAACATATTTTCTCGAAATTTTACCATGGGTAAAATCGTTAAAATTTTATCAGGAGTAAAATTGTCAAAATTTTGTTGGGGGTAAAATAGGGAGGAGAAAATTATTTTATATATAAATATTATTTTATTTTGGGAAATAGAAAAATTGAATCAGATTAGATCAAATTACAGAGTATTGTGTCAAAAAGGCCTAGAAAGTACTTGTAATTGGACCCGATGTGAGAGAGGCCCAAAAACCCCTCATGGACATTAAGGGGATGGCAACCCTAGTAGGAATACTAGGGTGTGTCATCCACCCTAGTCCTATTCTAAGTAGAATGTTGTTTTTCTATTTGAAATAAACCACTACAACTCAACAAAGATTCTACCTTCTCTTCTTATAAATAGATGGCATCGGTAAAGTTATTAACACAACTTTGAGATATTTTTATTCTTCTGAAAAATAGAGAGAATTTATTCTCAACTATTTCATATAGTTTTTTAGAATAACAATTCTACCGATTTCTATTAAGAAAAGAGAATCTTCGTTTTCATCCCAAAATGAGAGAAAACATTTTCTAGTTCTGTGTTTCGATTCAATTGGTTCGAGCCCACACTCAAAACAATTCGTGGTATGAGAATAGCGGAGAACGAACGTTCTCTATAAAATATTTTTATTTTACATGCTTCTCATGATATTATTTTGTTGTTATAAATTTTAAGCACAGTTCAAATAAGGGTTAAGGATTCAGGGTGTAAGAAAAAAATGTATTTAATTAAACTCCCAGATGTTAATTTTGTTGTTAAATAGACTATTTGATCATTAATTGTAACCGTTATAATGTTTATCTTTTTTGTCACGTGCCATATTACTAAATTAGATATTTTTCTTTTATAATTTGTTAAAAATACTTAAAAATTATAACAAACCATAAAAATTCATTAAAAATAAAAATTATTAAAATAACAATAAAGGAATAAACTTACAAATAATTATTATCAAAATATCTACAATTTTATACATATATAACCTCAATTATTATTTGCCCTCTCAACCCTTAATTTGCATCTCAAAACAGTCTACACTGGCATCGTTTTATTATGGTTATCAACCAAAACATATAGAGAAATCATAGAAGAAAATGGCGAAAATTGAGCTAAAAATGTCAGCACTGCTATTGTTAGTGATAACACTTATCATTATCATTGACCACACTATTGTATTGTTAATGATGGTAATTAGTTTGGAAATGGGGAAATTTGGATTTTACAAATTTTAATGTTTTTAATATTTTTCTAGTTATTGAATATTTTCGTAGATTTATTTAATTTTTATGATTTTAATAATTTTCTAGTTTTTCTTCATTTTTATATTTTTATAATATTCCTATAGTTCTTAAAAATTATAATCTATTTGTCTAAATAAATTAAAAGTTTTAGATATTTGTGTAAATAGGATTGTTTCAATAGGATAAAGAGTCTCAGGATTTAGCCTTTTGTTTCAAAAATACTCTTAATTTTCTTTCTTGTATATTTTTCCAAAACTTTCTAAAATCAACATATTTCTGAATTCCTTTTCGTTTCCTTTTCTCTTTATAATAATTTTAACTAGCAAAATCTTAGGAAAAGAATAGTGAAACCCACTGAACAAAACCATTAATGCTCAGATCAAATACATTGGTTTCCATTACTGCTGGATAAAATTGAAAATACAGTAAATTTTAATACGGTTTATGAAATGTAAGTTTAAAACTTATGGTTGCCCAAAATCAAATTAAATTTTATTTTTATTTAATATATAATTAATTTTAATTTTATGATATAAAAATAAATATTTTATATTTAAAATAGTTCAAATAATTTAAATATTCCTAAAATTATTGTTTTGTAAAAATATTTATGAAAAGGTCTTGAAATTTTGTCAAATAATATTTAAAAACCACAAAACAAAGCTCATTTATCAAAATAAGTCTAAAAATTTTAAAAAATTTAATATGGAAAAATTGACAACCAAACCAATTTATGATTGACAGTTCAAAAAATCTAAAAAATCCGGCCAAACTAAACCAATGGGCATTTTACCAAAAAAAGCCCTTTTTTTTAAAAAATTACTGAAATGGGCCCATTATTTAATTATTTACCGGAATGGTCCATTTTCCGACAAATCGCGTCCACGTCAGTGCGATGTCAGGGGACACAATTTGACACGCGCGTGAACAGTGCTCCAACGGTCAAAAATTTGACCGTTGCTCCCCCAACGGTAAAAAAAAAACTATAAATACCCCCACCCTTTTTTTTTCACAAACTAATCCTCTCTCAAATTTCCTCTCAATTTCCTCTCAATTTCCTTCAAAAATTCTCTTAAGTTACTCTTAAGTTCCTCTTAAGTTTCTCTTAACTCCCTTTTTTTAAATAATTTTAAAAATATTTTTAAAAATTTTTTTAAATCGTAAAAATTTGTACGATTTCAGCAATGGCCGGAGAATTGACTCGTCTTGATAAGCATCACATATCGGTGGAACAAATGAAAATGGTAAGTATTAAATTTAATTTTTAAATATTATTTAAGAATTTTTAGATAATTATTAATTTTTTATTTGTTATAAAAGTCTATAGATTGGGTATTGGAATGCAATATCCAGAATATGCATGCTCTTCCATCACCGTTGGTAGAGAACTACCTGCGGGAAGCGGGTTTTTGGCACGTGGCGACGGTAGGCCGGGGATGCAAGGTGGACCCGAAACTAATCAGTACGTTGATCGAGAGGTGGAGACCCGAGACGCACACATTCCATCTTCCATGTGGAGAGTGCACTATCACTCTAGAAGATGTCATTCTGCAATTGGGATTGCCGGTGGACGGGAGCCCAGTCACCGGGTCTGCCCAATCTAGCGATTGGGGGGCGGTGTGCTACGAGCTTTTGGGCGCTATTCCGGAGAAAATGGAGGGAGGTAAGATCGAGATGGGCTGGTTACGTGACACATTCCCTGATTCGGATGAAGATTCAACCGAAATTGAAAGAATCCGATATGCTCGGGCATATATTCTTCAATTAATTAGAGGTTATCTGATTCCCGACACGTCACGGAGCCGCGTACATCTAAGATGGCTGCTGAAACTTGTTGATTTTAGAGCAGCCGGTGAATTGAGTTAGGGGTCTGCTGTCTTGGCAACGTTATATCGGGAGATGTGTGGGGCGACGCGACCGAGGAGAGCAAAAATCAGAGGTTGCCTGTCACTACTGCAGTCGTGGGCACGATTTCGCTTTCCATTTCTACGTCCTCGAGTGGACCACCCATATACATTCCCACTCATAACGAGGTAAATTTTATATTAGATTTTACAATTATTATGTAGATTTTTAAAAATAAAAGTATGCTAAAAATTTATTTAATTAGGTGGAACCATCCGGCAAGTCATGCTCGATTACCGTCCTCTCTTGAAGATATACGGCTTCTATTGGACCAACGGTCGGAAGCACAAGTAAGTTTTAAATAAAATAGATATTTCCATACATTCGCTAGTCGATTGATATTTAGTATTTAGTATTTAGTATTATGTATATAACTAATATTTCTATCATGTTCATATAGTTTCAATGGACACCATACGAGGATCCGGCAATTCGGGCAGTAATCCCGAAAGAGTTCTTACAAAATCCACAAGCTTGGCACGTGAAAGTCATGTTGATCAACTACGCAACCGTGGAGCCGCACTAGACAGACAGAGTGCTACGACAGTTTGGATGTAGACAACCGATTCCCGTGGATCCTGAGGTGTTTGACGATCAACACAAAGTCGACCTTCGGCAATTGAATACGGATTGGACGAGATACTGGTCCGAGTACATGGAAATGTGGGAAGATCAATATGAATATATACCTACTCGGGAACCAATCATCGTTCCGGAGTTAGCGTGCGTTCCAGAATACATACCATGGTTTAGGATCCATGGCAAGCCATATTTTTCGAGTCCTATGGCAGGTTGGAGCCAAATGCCCGACTCAGCTTTATTTCCTGTTATGCCGAGTGGACCGCCGATGTATAGGCCAGCGGCGCACGAGGGATCGCAAGAGGGGCAGTCGGGGAGCTCTCCTTTTTACCAATCTCCACCAACGTATGGGTTTCAAACACTGTCGCCATTCGTGATGCAAACACCTCCACATATACTATTCTTTGAAGGTGGATCATCGTCCTAAGTCTGACAACCAGATGTCGTATAGGAAGAACCAGAACCCCCGCCCGAGGAACAACAACCACCGCCGGAAGCTAGAGAAAGGAGAAATCCAGCACGTAACCGTCGACGGCCGCCATGTGGCACTGAATCCCCCGAGCATAGACATTGATTGCCGTATTTAAATTTATTTGTATAAATATTTTGAATATTTTGATATTATTTGATGTAATAAAATAGAAATTTATTTGATGTAATAAAATAGAAATTTTTTATATTATTTGAGAATTCTACTAACCATTAATACCCTTAAATTAAAAACCATAACCTAATTTAATTAAAAATCTTAAACCCTAAACTTAAAAATCCTAACCTAATTAACTTAAAACCCTAACCTAATTAAATTAAAACCCTAACCTAATTTAATTAAAACCCTAAACTTAAAAACTCTAACCTAATTTAATTAAAACCTTAAACCCTAAACTTAAAAACCCTAACTTAATTAAATTAAAACCCTAAACCCTAAACTTAAAAACCCTAACCTAATTAAATTAAAACCCTAACCTAATTAAATTAAGAACCCTAAATCAGAAACTTAAAAACCCTAACCCTTTAACTTAAAAACCCTAACCTAATTAAATTAAAAACCCTAACCTAATTTAATTAAAATCCTAAACCCTAAACTTAAAAACCCTAACCTAATTTAATTAAAAATCTTAAACCCTAAACTTAAAAACCCTAACCCCTTAACTTAAAAACCCTAACCTATTTAACTTAAAAACTCTAACCTAATTAAATCTCTAACCTAATTAAATTAAAAACCCTAACCTAATTTAATTAAAACCCTAAACTAAATTAATAATTTTACTTTCACATAATGTTAGATTTGGAAAAATGTTTTTTCCGGTACTAACAATTAATAATTTTATATAATCGATAATTTTACTAATCATTAATACAATTTATCAATTAATAATTTTACATTCACATAATGTTAGATTTGGAAAAATGTTTTGATTGGTATTAACAATTAATAATTTTATATAATTTGATAATTTTACTAACCATTAATACAATTTATCAATTAATAATTTTACATTCACATAATTTTAGATTTGGAAAACTGTTTTGACTGGTACTAACAATTAATAATTTTATATAATTTGATAATTTTTACTAACCATTAATACAATTTATCAATTAATAATTTCACAAACTTAAATTTTTTTTACAATTACATTCAACTATTGCGATTAGGGCATGATCGACTTGTATGGCCTGGATTCCTACACCATCTGCACAACTTCGTTTGACTGGTTGTTTCTCAGATATACATATTGTTACGTATTCTAGTCGAGCAAGGTCGATCCTTTGTTTGCGACGTAATTCTCTATCCGATAACAGCTTAAAAGGAGCAAGAGATACGGACGGCCACTTACGTTCATCTGGGACCAGTGGGAAAACGTGTCTCTAGATGTTGTACATATTTTCTAATTTGAACACTTCGTCCACATAACTCATCGGATCCAGACGGAGATTCTGACAAGCTGCAATAACATGCGCGCATGGATAACGAAGTGCATCAAACATCCCACAGTCACAAGTCTTATTTCGCAAGTGTACACGATATTGCCCGCCAACAACACCTTGGTGTGGTCTGTCAAACTTTGTCACGCGAAACCATAAATTGTCTCGATCGTGACACACTATGTGTATGGTGTTTGCCCTCGCCTTGGCCTTGTTAATTTCTTGAACTACCTTACTGCACCATACATGTCCTCCCTGCATCTGTCCTGCATAACTTGCTGCTCGCTTTGAAAATAGCGCCGCCAAACGAAAATATGTCTCTCGCACAATCGATGTTATCGGTAGATGGCGCGTTCCTTTAAGAATAGAATTGATGCATTCAGCCAGGTTCGACGTCATATGGCCATATCGTAGGCCGCCGTCGTATGATTGTGCCCACTGTTCGAAACGTATGTTACAAAGGTAGTCCGCCCCTTCTCCATTAATTGAACGTAAAATTGCCAACATCTTATGAAAACGATCTTTATTTATTTCATACCCTGGCAATATAAGATCATAGCGAATAACTTATACCACTTCTACCAATAAAACTAATTCAAATTGGCAAACGAAATAATACAGATATAAACTAAATACCCATGTTGGTCACTTGTCGTCATTCGCTCTTAGATGGATATTGCCTGTAGTAGTTCGAAGCAATGTGTCTTAGGCGATATCTATGGCGTGTGTGCTGCCATAAGCTTCCCTGTCGATCAAATGCAGCTAGTATACCGACGCCCCGATCTGCAATAACACAGATATCAAGTTGGGGGCACACATGCCTCCTTAACCTAGAGAGAAAGAAATCTCAGTCATCAGACGACTCCTCCGGTGTTATTGCAAATGCAATTAGAAGAATTCTCCCACCGTCATCCTGTGCCACTGCAAGCAATAGCCGATGAGTATACCTACCGAACATAAAGGTACCGTCAATTTGTACCAACGGCTTACAGTATAGAAATGAGTCTCGGCATTGCTTAAAGGTCCAAAACAGGCGTTTGAACACTTGGCATCCACGTAGCAATCTGTCATTGTAGTACGCATGTTTCGTTTCAAGGTCTGTGATGGCACCTAGGACGTATCTTTCTAGCATTTGACACCACTGCCATATTTCATTATATGAGACGCCCCACCCACTATGCATCTTCTCCAACGTCTTTTGCTTAGCTATCCAAGCCTTGCGGTAAGAGGGCGTGCACCCTATTTGGCTACGGATATTGGAAATTAACACCGGTTTTGACACCAATTTTTTTATAAAACGGGGTCGATTTGGATTTTGAAAATAAAAATGAAAACAGGAGTCACCACCAATCCTTTTTTGATGAGGTGTGATCGGGTCACCTCGTAAAACGGTTGTTTTTAATAAACGATTTAGATTTATTAAAACAATGCATTCGGTCTACGAAAATCAAAGAAATAGGTTCGGGATTCGATTACGTACGAGGAAGGATGAGCACCCTCGTAACGCCCAAAATTGGTACCTAGTTGATTACTTAATGTCTTAGTGTCGAAATTAAAAACTCGAAAAGAATTTAAAAATATGATCCCTCTTTATAATGTTGATTTTAAAATGCTTTAATTAAATCAAAAATAGGAAATGCCTCCTTATCTCGAAGTAACAAGATGTCACACCCAGTAAGTTAGGACCCGACATCTCATATTTTGAAAGTAAGTTTGCATTTCTCTTTTTATTTAAACCTCATTTATTTTAATTTTAAAAGGATATTCAGTTACTTAGAATCAACGCGAGAAAAATCGAAGCCCAGTAAGTTAGGGCACGATTTCTCGAATTTTCTAAATACAGAATATTGCCTTTATTTTCAAAATTTTATGTGTTTGGAAATTTAAAAGGATATTTTGCTATTTGGGTTTAACGAGAAAATTGAGACCCAGTAAGTTAGGGTACAATTTCTCGAATTCCCAAAACGTAAAACATTGCCTTGTTTAAAACTTTCTTTTTGAATTCTAATACGAACTAACATGATACTTGATAGAACGTAGGTATCGCATGGAAGAGAACAAATATTTCCTTCTTAGACATATTGTGTAATACAACACTAATGCAATGATGCAAAATAATTTATGAATGAAATATTTAAACGTAAATAATGGAATATAATGATGATGGTGTGATAGGGTAGTTAAATTGCAACTAGAATAAATGAAGTAACATAAAAATGCAGCACATAAAAATTAGAAAGAATAAAATAATATGAAGAATCTAATAATTAAAAGAAATGACAAAATCAACAAAATGTACAAGAAACAAGCACAATAATAAAAGAATAATAAACAGTGACTAATCTATTTTAAAAGTGATTTTCATTATAAAATGTTGAAGAAATAATAATAAACTGACAACAAATAGGTGACGTAAATAAAAATAATAATAAAAAATAAAAAACAAAATCATAAATAAAACTGCCTGGGATCAAATCGTGATCTGCGTAACATTTTAGGGCAGATTTTTAAAGAGAACAAAAAGGAATCGATTGAGGGACTAAAATAAAATACGTGCAAAGGCGTGGGGGCTGAAGAAGGAATTATTCCCATTTCCGTGCGCACCATTTTACGCAGGACCAGATTGGAACAAGCGCCAAATTATGTGGCCAAAATTAAGTGAAATAAAAGGTTGCATTGAATGAGCCGCAGAACTAGAGGGACCAAAGGCGCAAATTACCCATTAGGGCAAGAATGCGCAGGCCTCCTCCCTTCCAACGACGCCGTTTTAAATTTTCCGTAAAAGCAAAAACACTTTGTTTTTTGCTGTTACATTTTCTGCAGAGAAACACAAGAAGAAATAAAAGGGAAATTCCCTTTTCTCTGCTAGGGTTCCAGACTTAGGCTTGGAACCCCGCCGCCGACCCCCCTTTCCCACTTCTTTGATCGCGCCGCCGCCATGGGCGATGGGTGGTGGCAAAAGATGGGGCCTTCAGGCCCTTTTTAAATCCGGTGGATGACACCAATGATGAGAAGCCTGGAGAGAAAGAGGAGAAATCTAACCACTCCTTTTAGCCCGACCCCGATGACGACGGATGGACCTCCGTCGGAGCTACGCCAGTGGCCAGTTCAGTACTTCTTTTCTTTTATTATTAATTATTTGTTAAAAATAACTTGTAAAAGAAATGAATAAATAAAAAACAAAAGAACAGAAAAACGAAATGAAAATAATTAGATTCAACCTTAAAAAAATCTTTGTTCTATTTCTGATTTTTCTGATGAGTGTTCTTAAAAAAAAAGAGTACAACGAGAATACTTTGGCTTTTATAGCCATGTTACAATCGTTTGATCTCTCTTTTTTGTTCTTTTTCTATTTACTTCTTTGTACTCCTCTGTTGCGTAAGGCTTATTTCGTAGGTGTCAGAGGTCGGTGATAGGCGAACAGTTGTGCCAGTGGGCATGCGATTGGCGGCTGGTCAGAGGCGTGCATGAGGGAGCCTGGCAGCATGCGGCGCTTGGAGGCTTGGGGGCTAGGGTTTGCTGCTGCTGAATAATTTTGTTGTGGGCTGCGATTGATTTGGGCCTATGGTATTTTATTTGGGCTGGTTTAGTAATGGGCTGTTAATTTTGGGTTTAGTTTTTGTAAAATGGACTGTGGATGTTTTATTAATTTGGTTTGTTTTGGGTTCCATTGGGCCCCGGGCAAAATTTGGGCTCTACAGCTGCCCCTCTTTGCTCATTGTCGTGTAACGAGAATAGAGCAAAGATTAAGAAAGACCAATTTTGCCCGGTCTCGTTGAGTCTTGACTCCTTGGTGCCTTTCTTCTTCAAGTAGCCTCAATCAAGTCCACTGTGTCTTGTCACTTTGATCCACTTCACAGCATCTTTAAAGAGATATGGCTTCAATCTACTCTACTGCGACTCCATGGGGATGAGATTTGGTTTTAATCAGCTCCACTGTAACTTCAGGGAGATAGAATTGGTTTCTTTCATCTGCTCTGCTATGACTTCAGGGCGATAAGGTTTGACTTGATAAGATTCGCTATCTATAGTCTGCTCCGCTACTGCTTAGGGAGATAAGACTTGAGGCGATCTGCTCCATTACTGCTTAGAGAGATAAGATCTGTGGTTCTGTCTACTCCACTACTGCTTAGGGAGATAAGACTTGAGGCGATCTGCTCCACTACTGCTTAGGGAGATAAGATCTGTGGTTCTGTCTGTTCCACTACTACTTAGGAAGATAAGACTTGAGGCGATCTGCTCCACTACTGCTTAGGGAGATAAGATCTGTGGTTCTGTCTGCTCCAATACTGCTTAGGGAGATAAAACTTGAGGCGATCTGCTCCACTACTACTTAGGAAGATAAGATCTATTTTTTTCGATCTACTTCGCCACCAGTATGGGAAGACAAGATTTGCATCTTCGATCCACTTCCTACCAATATAGGAAGACAGGACCTGCTTTAATGACTGCAATCCATCCCATTGCAACTTCAGGGGTATATGATCTGTTTCTTTGATCTATTCTCTGGGGAACATGACCTGTAAAATCTATTTTATGGACCTATTTATGGCTAGCGTTTAGGATGACATGATCAGAATAAATCAAATGCTCCTAACTAGATGTGTATGAATGATATTTGCATGAATGTAGAATGTCATGAGAATGATCCCTTTTTAATGTTTGGGTTGTCGTTCCTTGTTGTTCATCAAGGTTCTATCACTGATGTTTTCTCGTTCAGTAAGTATCTTCGACAGAAGATTCAAAGAAATAGTCTCAATTTAAACTATTCTTTCTCCAATGCTTCTAACCTTTAAGTCGGTTAGTTCTAAACAATAGCCCTGTTTCAGGTCCTCGTACTATTTAGAAGCTTTCAGAGTAATATGCAGAACTCCTTCTGCTTAAATATTATCAGTCCATTAATCGTTATTTCAGTGAAAAATGCTTGAAATAGATTATCAAAATAGACAAGATGAAATTTTATCGAGAGTAAAGCTCGAAATAAACAAATCAATCAAGATAGCAAATTTTGTTGAGATACGAGATGAATAAGATGAAAAAGATTATCACAATGGATAAGATGGAAATTTGTTGAGAGCGAACCTCTAAATAAACAAATTAATCAAGATAGCAAATTTTGCTAGGATACAAAATGAGAATAAATTAATCAAGATGGCGTATTTTGTCAAAAAAACAAAAAAAAATGAAAATAGGTGCCCCAGATATCGTAGCATGAGCTTCTCTGCCCCAAACTTCTTGAGGACCCTTTTGAACTTGACATGTGTTTAGAAGTCCTAAAAGACTTTGTTGATGCCACAAGATGTAGCATCTCTCCTTCTTATTAACTCAGAGATGATAAGACTACCGTATACCTCATCTTTGATCAAAAATTTGAACTGCCATTCCTAGGTTTCCAATTCAAAACCCCTTTTGGTCTCAAGGCGCCCTTTACGGGTTTTCGCCTTGGCCTCTCCCTCTTTTTTTTTAGGCAAAGTACTTCTTCACTGAATCCGAATTCACAGGATTGGCCAAGATTTTGCCATCCATCTCGGTTAAAATTAATGCCCCTCCCGAAAAGGCTTTCTTTACTACATAAGGTCCTTTCCAGTTTGGCATCCACTTTCTTCTAAAGTCTTTTTGTATGGGAATGATCTTCTTCAGTCTCAAGTCCCCTTCAAGGAAGTTCCTGGGATGAACTTTCTTATTGTAAGCTCGTATCATTCGTTTCTGGTATATTTGACCATGACGGATAGCTTTTAGCCTCTTTTCTTCAATTAAGTTCAGCTGGTCATATTGGGATTGGACCCATTCTGGTTTGTCTAACTTTAGTTCTGATTAAACTCGAAGAGAGGGAATTTCAACCTCAATTGGTAGCAATGCCTCCATTCCATAAACCAAAGAGAATGGTGTTGCCCCGGTGGAAGTCTTGACAGACGTTCGATAAGCATAGAGGGCGAATGGTAACTTCTCGTGCCAATCTTTATAGGTCTGAGTCATTTTCCCCACAATCTTCTTGATATTCTTATTGGCCGCCTCCACCGCGCCATTCATTTTTGGACGATATGGTGATGAGTTGTGGTGCTTGATCTTGAATTGACTACAGACCTCTGCTATCGTGCTATTATTCAAGTTCAATGCGTTGTCAGATATAATCCTTTCGGGCATTCCATATCGATATATAATTTCCTTCTTTAGAAACTTGCTGACGGCTGCCTTCGTGACATTGGTGTAATAGGTAGCTTCTACCCACTTAGTAAAGTAGTCAATCACTACAAAAATGAAACGATGTCCGTTTGAAGCCTTTGGCGATATCGGCCCAATGACGTCCATGCCCCACATGGAGAAAGGCCATGGGTAAGTCATGACGTGAAGAGGTGAGGGAGGCACATGAATTTTGTCTCCGTAAATCTGGCATTTATGGTACTTCTTAGCATATTTGATGCAGTCTCCTTCCATGGTAAACCAATAATATCAGAATCTCATGATTTGTCTGGCCATTGTGAAACCGTTAGCGTGCGTTCCACAAACACCATCATGGACTTCTTCCAAGATTTTCTTGGCCTCCATAGCGTCCACACATCTTAACAGCGACTGATCCTTTCCTATTTTGTACAGGATCTCTCCATCTAAGACGTAATCACTAGCCAGTCTCCTCATCGTTCTCTTGTCATTCTTAGTTGCTTGGTTTGGGTATTCGCGATTTTTTACGTATCACAATATGTCCTGATACCAAGGGTTGTCATCTTTTTCCTCTTCCTCGTTAACGCTACAACAGTGGGCTGGAGCATCATAAATGCTCATTTGGATAGGCTTCACATCCTCTTGTTTATTTACTTTGATCATAGAAGCCAATGTAGCCAAAGCGTCGGCCATCTGATTCTCGTCTCGTGGGAGATAACAAAAAGTGATGCTGTCAAACTCCTCAATCAATTCTAGGACTAGCTTTCGATAACTAATCAACTTGGAGTCTCTTGTTTCCCATTCGCCTTTGAGTTGATAAATTACCAGTGCTGAATCCCCATATACCTCAAGTACCTTGATTTTACGTTCCATAGCCGCACGGATTCTCATGATACATGCTTCATATTCTGCCATGTTATTTGTGCAATCAAAATCTAGCTTACTAGTGAACGGATAATGATCCCCGTCTGGAGATACCAAGACTGCCCCAATCCCGTTGCCCACAGCATTTGAGGCTCCGTCAAAGTTTAATTTCCAAGCATTGCTTTCTTGTGTGTTTGCTTCAGCAGTTGCCATATACATCAGATCCTCATTTGGGAAATCGAAGTTCAAAGGCTCATAATCATCCAGGGCTCTACTAGCTAGAAAATCTGCTATCGCGTTCCCTTTTAAAGCATTTTGATTCACATAGGTTATGTCAAATTCAGATAGTAGAATTTGCCATCGGGCCATCCTTCCACTTAGAGCGGTTGACTCCATCATGTATTTCAGAGGGTCTAACTTTGAGATTAACCAAGTCGTATGGTACAACATGTATTGTCTCAATCCCCGAGTAGTCCAAACCAAGGCGCAACATAATTTTTCAATTAGTCAATATCTCGTTTCGCATTCAGTGAACTTTTTGCTGAGATAGTAGATCACTCTTTCTTTTCGTCCTGACTCATCATGTTGGCCGAGCACGCACCCCATGGAATTCTCAAATACTGCCAAGTATAGTATCAGTGGCTTGTCAGGGCTAGGTGGCATCAGTACTGGGGCGTTGGACAAGTAATGTTTAACTTTTTCAAAAGTTTTCTGGCACTCCTCATCCCATACACCTGGATTGTGTTTCCTAAGAAGACGGAAGATGGGGTCACATTTCTCAGTTAACTGTGAAATGAATCGAGAGATGTAATTTAGTTTTCCTAGAAATCCTCAAACTTCTTTTTGAGTACTCGACGGAGGTAATTCTTGTATGGCTTTAACTTTGTCTGGGTCAATTTCAATTCCCTTTTCGCTGACTAAGAATCCTAGCAACTTTCCTGATCTAGCCCCGAAAGTACACTTAGCTGGGTTAAGTTTTAGCTGGAACTTCCTTAACCTTAGAAACAGTTTTCTCAGAACTTGCACGTGTTCCCCTTCTGTTTTGGACTTTGCGATCATGTCATCGACATAAACTTCTATCTCTTTATGCATCATATCATGGAATAATGTTACCATGGCTCTCTGATACGTTGCTCCCGCATTTTTTAATCCAAAAGGCATCACTTTGTAGCAAAACGTCCCCCACATCGTTACGAAGGTAGTCTTCTCCATGTCTTCAGAATGCATCTTAATTTGGTTGTACCCGGAGAAACCATCCATGAAAGAGAACAGTGAGTATCCGGCCGTGTTGTCCACTAAGGTATCGATATGGGGCAATGGGAAATTGGCTTTGGGACTGGCCTTGTTCAAATCCTGGTATTCCACACACATTCGCACATTTCCATCTTTCTTAGGAACAGGGACTATGTTGGCTACCCGTTCTAAATACTTGACCACCTGTAAGAAACCAGCATCAAACTGCTTCCTAACTTCTTCTTTTATTTTTAGCAAGACATCAGGTATCATCCTTCAGAGCTTTTGTTGAATTGGTTTACATTCTTCCTTTATAGGCAATCGGTGTACCACGATATCAGTAATTAACCCGGGCATATCTTGATAGGACCATGCGAATACATCTTTAAACTCTTGAAGCAACTCAACAAGGTTTCGCTTTGTTTCCTCGGTAATTCCAGCGCCAATCTTTACCTTCCTTCCCTCTTCTAAGCTCACGACTTCTACTGATTCCTTATAGGGTAGGATTTGTTTTTCTTCTTCCTCCACCATTCTTAACAAATCCGGAGATAAAACGCTGTCTTGGTCATCTTCAAAATCCTGAGGATCATCCATACCCATGTCTTGTTCAAATAGGGACTCTGAGTTAGTAATATCGTCGCTCATCTCGTTGATATCTGAAGACCTGTTATTGGGACAAATGGAGGCCCAAATAAAAAGAATCTAAGAATACTTGTATGCATAGTATGATTATAAATGGAATGAGAAGAATGAAAGAATATTTGCTCAAGGTGAGACTGAATGATAAGTTTTCATTGAAATGAGATTTTGGACATGTGCCTTTTACAAAAGATTCTTATTACCCCCAGGCTTAGGGCAACAAGTGTTCTGAATATTACTCTGAATTAGTTCTAAATGTTACAGGGATCTCTTCTTCAGTCCAGTTGTTCAGAACACTTCCAGGTTCGTAAGGGCAAATGCCCGATAAATTTATTTCCACCCTTTCCTCTTCAGATATAGCATTGATGTCCAACCTTCTGGTCCTTCCTTCCGCAACTTCATTCTTTCCTTCGGGGTAGACAATTCCCACTGAAACAAATGTCTTAGATATATGGGGAAAGGTCATTGGTTCTCATTTAGTTTCCATCCCGCTTAAACGTGCTCTTCTTTTCTCTCGCTTTTTCTCCAATTCCTTCTTCCTTTCCCTTGCGTCAGGCTTATACCCCAAACCACAATGGTCATGTTTGTTAACCAAGATCGGTACTTCGACCCATCCCTGGAGGTATCTTCCAAGTCCTCTTCCAGGCAATGGTACCTTTCCCATTGTTAGCTGCAAACTCATTGTCGTAGCTTTGGATATTTTAGGCGCTGGAATTTTGCTCCCCTAGATAACAAATGTTGCGTTTACAAATTCCAATGATTGGAATGAACATTCTATCGTTTCACTATCGACCTCTATATATGGCGTGTCATTGGTAACTGATGCAATGATGTCTTTTTCTACACTTATAGTTACTAATCGGCCTTCCATTACCAATTTTAACTTTTGGTGAAGTGTCGACGGTACAGCCCCAGCAATATGGATCCAAGGCCTCCCCAATAGGTAATTGTAAGATGGTTTGATATATATTACCAAAAAATCCACCTCGTATGTATTTGGACCAATCGTGAGAGGTATCTCGATTCTTCTCATCACTTTCCTCTCAGTTCCATCAAATGCTCTCACTATATTTTGGCATGATTTCATGTGAGAACTATCCACAGGCAGCCTGTTTAACATGGACAGGGGTAAAACATTCAGTGCTGATCCATTTTCAATGAGTACCCTCGGTAGTATGTGCCCCTTGCAACAGGTAGTGATGTGCAGAGCCTTGGTAGATCCCATACCACCTGGCGGGATCTCATCATCGTTGAAGAAGATGAAGTTGCCGGCATTTATATTGTTAACCAGGTGATCCAACTTGTTCACTGAGATATCGTTAGCAACATAAGTCTCATTTAGCACTTTTATCAATGCATTACGATGTGTCTCTAAACTCAGAAGTAGCTCGAGCACTGAGATGCGAGCCAGTTGCTTATGTAGTTGTTCTACCACGTTGTACTCGCTATGCTTCAAGAATTTTAAGAATTCTCTAGCCTCATTTTCAGTCACCGATTTGTTAACATGCGATTCAATTCTGGCCGTCTTTGTTTTATCTTGTTCAACCGCCAAGGCTTTTTCTTTTATAGGCTCCCCTTTTGTATTTGCTGGGTCATAGCGTTTTCCGCTGCGTGTATAGAAACCTACATCATTACCCTCCTCTGAAGCATTTATCGGGTTCTCCTCTCCCGGGATCGTCACATTGCAGTCATAATTCCAAGGAACCTTTTTGCTATCCTTGTAAGAAAAGGCTACAGGTTTTTGGATTATGACCCTTGGCGCCAGTTGTATTCCAGATCTTGTGTATCCTGGCCTTGAAATAATCACCACCGGGTGATTTTGGGCTTTTCCCGTAGGTCCTTCCTCCGAGGCATAAACTTCTCCTTCTTCTAGTCCTTTGATCTCTTCATAAAATTATAGCTCTTTGTTGTTCATCAGATTTTGTACCATGGCCCTGAATTCAGTACAGTTTTGAATGTCATGGTCCTCTTTGGCATGGAACTCGCAATATTTCTTTATTCCTTCGTGCCTTTCCTTTGATTATTGCTTGATTAGACCTCTATTTATCATTTGTCCCCAAACCCATTTCAGTGGGGTATTTACCTCCGCAATGTCATCCTTGATTCTCCTTCCCCCATTCTCAATTATTGCATTTACCCATTTATCAGAAAGATTGGGTAACGGATTCCCTGCCACGTTTGGTCCTGATGGGTTTTCAAACTTTACGATCCCCATCTTAATGAATCTTTCCACCGCCTTCTTAAACGCAATGCAGTTCTCAATCGAGTGCCCTGGTATCCCCGCATGGTATTCATATTGGGCATTCATGTCATACCATTTAGGGTATGGAGGTTGCATGGGCTCTAGATAATGTGGGGACACTATGTGCGCATCGAATAGCTTCTGATACAGTTCCTTGTATGTTATTAGAATGGGCGTGAATTGAAGTCTCTCTGTGTTGGGCCTTGTGTTGGGCTCTTGCCTTGAGGGGCCCTGGTGACTAGTGGCTGCCGTTCTTGGAGGGCCAACAGTAATCGATTTTGAATAACTCCTGCTATATGCACGTACGTTGTTTACATCGCTTTCTTTTTTCTCAAGGCTGGTCTTTTGGAGCTTTCCCCCGCATCTATTTTGCCACTTCTTATTGCATTTTCGATCATTTCACCGGACATTACCATATCCGAAAAGCTCTTAGTAGCACTCCCCAACATGTGGTTGATGAATGGGGCTTTTAAGGTATTAATAAAAAGCATGGTGACCTCTTTTTCCAAAAGGGGTGGCTGGACTTGTGTTGCCACCTCCCTCCATCGTTGGGCGTATTGTCTGAAGCTCTCACTAGGCTTTTTTTCCATATTCTGTAATGTAATTCGACCGGGTGTTATGTCCATCACATGACTGTATTGCCTCATGAAAGCTTGCGCCAAGTCTCTCCATGAACTAACTTTAGTACGACTTAGCTGGTTGTACCATTTAGCTGCAGACCCGATCAAACTATCCTGAAAACAGTGGATTAACAGTTGATCATTGTTGACATATCTTTTCATTCTTCGACAGAACATAGTTATATGAGCTTTAGGACAACTAGCCCCGTTGTACCTTTCGAACTCTGGCATCTTGAACTTAGGCGGGAGTACTAAATCAGGAACCAAACTCAAATCTTTGGCGTCGACTCCACATTGGTAGTTGGTGTTCTCCATGGCTCTAAATTTTTCCTCTAGCCATCTACACCGTTCTTCTAGTTGTTTTGGTAGGTCCGTTTTCGTTTTCTCTATCTCTGCTATGTCATCAAGATCAGGGACCACAGGGTTGGTAGGGTTGTCCCCGGGGTTAGAACCCGAGCCTACTTGAAAATGCATTGGTACCAAGGCGCCAGCCCGATATTGAGGTCCAGGTGCTCCTTGTGGGCACATGTCTAGTTGTGCCTGGGTGCTTGTCGGGGTAAAACCTGGAGGATAAACAGGATCCTCCTGATCAACTCTTGAATTAATTACAAGGCTCTTTCCTTTATCAGTCAATAATTGTGCCAGTTGGCTCATAATTCTTTGGGATTCCAGCGCGTCTTGTTGGATTTTATCCAATTGTTCTTGCATCTTATCTTGCATTTCTTTTTTCATTTGCTCCAGCCTTTCTAACCTCTGGTCCATTGCTTTTGTTTGACGTCGAGTACCGTAGTGATATTTGATTTGTGGATTTTTGTTGGCTTCCAGGGTAACTATGACAATTTTGATTAATTAGGGCCTTTTTAATGAAACTTAATGCATGTAATGAAATGTAATGTAAATGCATGAATGCAAAGGGAGACATTGATTCTAATTCAATTTCATTAGAAGAACTCGATTTAGAAAACAAATTTCTTTACATAAAATGGACTACATATACGACTTCGCCTTTATACTCAATGCCTTAACACTCCTCAGGAGCCGAGCTAACTCTCGACCTCGGCTTGACTCTGATTCATAATTTAAACTCAATACATCAACCTGAACTGCTAAAGTTTGCAGATGATCGACTACCTCTCGTACTTGAGTCACGGCTTCGCCCATAATGTAATCTCTATCTCTAATCTGACTTTGATAATGATGGAATTGCTTTTGCCACTGCTCATTACTCCTTTCCAGAAGCTCCGCTCCCAGCTCAGAATTTCGCAATGCGTCTTCGAGCTCTCCTATCCTTCCTTTTAGTTCTTCGATCTTACTTAAAATTGCTCTCAACTCGACCAGAGAGTTGCGACCACGGTGCAGGTGAAGCGACTTTTCCAACTCTGCTACCCGGGCTTTTAACCTTGCTTCTTCATTCTGGCACTCTAACAAACTTCTTTCCAAAGTGTTCTCTCGAGCTCGGCCATCTTGAAATTTCTTCTCCCACTGATCAGCCTTGGTCCTTTTTTCTTTGATCTCCTGCCGCCATTGCTCCGATGTTTTTTCCAGACCCGCAGTTCTCATTGACAAACGTAACTTCTTATAATCCGTTTTTAGGCTATCTAAATCTTCTTCAGACTTGTTCTTCCCTTTCCTTAACTTTTCGGCTTCCAACTTGTGGATATCAACATCTAATCCCAAACGCATCTTTTCCTCTTCTAGTTGCTCAATTTTCTTTCCCAGCTCCGAACTTCTCCTTTCAAAGTCTTGTTTAATGATCTTTAGTTCTGACGGAACCACTTGTAGATGCTCTTCTATCGGTCGAACATCCTCTTGGCTTGATGCGGGGATGTTATCATTGATTCTTCTTCCCCACCACAAATTATGCTCGGGAGTTATCATCGGGTTTACAGCAAATATCTTCATTCTGTGGATTTGGTTCCAAGCATTTGATATTTCACGAACCTTCTTCTTGTAATTATCTTCTTTGAATGAAAATTTACACTGAGCCAACCCTTGTGTCACCGGTATGACTGTCTAGATCTATACTGCTTAAGACTAGCAAAAAGGCGTATCCAACGGCTCCCCAAATTCTGAGCAAAGGAACCCAATCGAACTCTCCACATCGATACAAAATCTCATTAGGGATCATCCATGGGGCCCTCCACTCGACATCCTCCTCTTGAAGATTTTGAAGAATCATGATCCATTTCTCTTTCGTGATATCGTCTCGTTTTGGTATAGCCACTAGTTCCTTTAATGGGGAGTAGTTTCTTGAGAATACCCGATAGGAAACCTTTTCTACTTTCCAAAAATGACTATGGAGTCATACTAATAATAGTTACGCGCATTCGATGAACCTTCCTTCGCCCGCTCTTCGACACGCATTTAGAAATCTGAAGGTTTCAGCCAAAATTGCCGGGACCGGTGTGACCCTCTTGTCAAGCCTGTCAAATAAATCTGAAACTGCTTCGTCCACATGCCCTAACGCCTTGGGGAAAATGACCAAACCGTAAATGCTCAAAGCGAAAATATCAACCCTTTTTCTCACATCTGGATGTGCCAAGATCAGATCTCGCAGATTTTTTCAAGGCATGCACTTGTTGCCTCTCTTTTGCTTAATCCGGGCTGCAGCCCATTGCTCGCTCATCCCTGTAATACTCATTAATTTCTTCAAGAATGTCGGGACATATGCTGCTCTCGAATAGGCCCTATCGACTTGGATCCTCGAACATCGAAGCAAGGTCGTATATTCTTCTATCGTAGGTACCAGATCTACTTTCCCAAACGTAAAACAACTGTAGGCGGGATTCCAATACTGCACGAGGGCTCAGAACAAGTGTTTGTCTACCTTTACGTCGAAGAGATAAGGCAAATCACCATAGTTACTGTAGAAGAGCTGTCTGATCTCATCACCCCACTAATCCCAAATCTCCTTCAATCCTTGTAGGTTGTTTTGAGTTACGCTGATTCGAGTGAAGTCCCATAACTCTGACATGTATCCTTCCATGAGGCTATCACCCTTTTCTTGCTGAACTTTTTCGGACCAAACTCAGACGGCCGCATTATCTTCCACTTTACCAAGAAACTCTCTTTCCATGTTGAGCTCTCTATTTAAATACTGAACGCGAATCAACACCTCTTTTATGATGAGAATGCCATGCAATCACAATCAAGGTAAAAGCAAAGCAAGTTAGTATAACAATAAACTAAAATTCAAAGTATACAAGAGATAATAATTAAAGCTACTATTCAGGAAACTACCAGGGTTCGAGGTGGTTCTACTTAGGGTAGGCTCCTAGGGCTCATTATATGTGGTTTGGTTCTAAAGTCGAGGTATTCGAACCAGTAGATTCCTCGATCCTCACCCATTATAGGCTCATACGGACCGAGTTCAGTTCAGGGGAATACATTTCCCTATGGCTGCACGGAGATGAAAATCTCACGAAGACATAGGTACGGATGTATCCCGAAAGCAATCCACCATCCTACACGGAGGTGAAAACCTCACGAATGACTAGTTTCTCACTCCCACTTAAAAGGTGCGACCCAAGGTCATGCAATGCAATGTAGCAATATACCAAGCTTAAACTACCACAGTAATCAAATCACAATGAAAAAAAACTGAAACAAAGATGGATGAGATGCGATGAAAGGATCGTAAATTTAAACCAAATCTTCAATTTTCGACAAAAATACAAAAAGTAATCAACTCGTGGCTTGACTCTCGTGTTTGTCCCCAGTGGAGTCGTCAAGCTGTTGACACTATTTTTTTTGATAAAACGGGGTCGATTTGGATTTTGAAAATAAAAACGAAAACACGAGTCGCCACCAATCCTTTTTTGATGAGGTGTGATCGGATCACCTCGTAAAACGGTTATTTTTAATAAACGATTTAGATTTATTAAAACAATGCATTCGGTCTGCAAAAATCAAAGAAATAGGTTCGGGAGTCGATTACGTACGATGAAGGATGAGCACCCTCGTAACGCCCAAAATTGGTACCTAGTTGATTACTTAATGTCTTAGTGTCGAAAATTAAAAACTCGAAAAGAATTTAAAAATATGATCCCTCTTTATAATGTTGATTTTAAAATGCTTTAATTAAATCAAAAATGGGAAATGTCTTCTTATCTCGAAGTAACAAGATGTCACACCCAGTAAGTTAGGACCCGACATCTCATATTTTGAAAGTAAGTTTGCATTTCTCTTTTTATTTAAACCTCATTTATTTTAATTTTAAAAGGATATTCAGTTACTTAGAATCAACGCGAGAAAAATCGAAGCCCAGTAAGTTAGGGCACGATTTCTTGAATTTTCTAAATACGGAATATTGCCTTTATTGTCAAAATTTTATGTGTTTGGAAATTTAAAAGGATATTTTTCTATTTGGGTTGAACGAGAAAATTGAGACCCAGTAAGTTAGGGTACAATTTCTCGAATTCCCAAAACGCAAAAACATTGCCTTGTTTAAAACTTTCTTTTGAATTCTAATACTGAACTAACATGATACTTGATAGAACGTAGGTATCGCATGGAAGAGAACAAATATTTCCTTCTTAGACATATTGTGTAATACAACACTAATGCAATGATGCAAAATAATTTATGAATGAAATATTTAAACGTAAATAATGGAATATAATGATGATGGTGTGACAGGTAGTTAAATTGCAACTAGAATAAATGAAGTAACATAAAAATGCAGCACATAAAAATTAGAAAGAATAAAATAATATGAAGAATCTAATAATTAAAAGAAATGACAAAATCAACAAAATGTACAAGAAACAAGCACAATAATAAAAGAATAATAGACAGTGACTAATCTATTTTAAAAGTGATTTTCATTATAAAATGTTGAAGAAATAATAATAAACTGACAACAAATAGGTGACGTAAATAAAAATAATAATAATAAATAAATAACAAAATCATAAATAAAACTGCTTGGGATCAAATCGTGATCCGCATAACATTTTAGGGCAGATTTTTAAAGAGAACAAAAAGGAATCGATTGAGGGACTAAAATAAAAGACGCGCAAAGGCGTGGGGGCTGAAGAAGGAATTATTCCCATTTCCGTGCGCACCGTTTTGCGCAGGACCAGATTGGAACAAGCGCCAAATTATGTGGCCAAAATTAATTGAAATAAAAGGCTGTATTGAATGAGCCGCAGAACTGGAGGGACGAAAGGCGCAAATTACCCATTAGGGCAAGAATGCGCAGGCCTCCTCCCTTCCAACGACGCCGTTTTAAATTTGCGATAAAAGCTAAAACACTTTGTTTTTTTGCTGTTACATTTTCTGCAGAGAAACACAAGAAGAAATAAAAGGGAAATTCCCTTTTCTCTGCTAGGGTTCTAGGCTTAGCCTTGGAACCTCGCCGCCGACCCCCTTTCTCCCTTCTCTGATCGCGCTGCCACCATGGACGACGGGTGGTGGCAAAAGATGGGGCCTTCAGCCCCTTTTTAAATCCGGTGGATGACACCAATGATGAGAAGCCAAGAGAGAAAGAGGAGAAATCTAACCACTCCTTTTAGCCCGACCCCGATGACGACGGATGGAACTCCGTCGACGGAGCCACGCGGCGGTTCCAGGTACTTCTTTTTCTTTTTATTATTAATTATTTGTTAAAACTAACTTGTAAAAGAAATGAATAAATAAAAAACAAAAGGAGAACAGAAAAACGAAACGAAAATAATTAGATTCAACCTTAAAAAAAATTTTGTTCTATTTCTGATTTTTCTAATGAGCGTTCGTAAAAAAAAAAGAGTACAACGAGAATACTTTGGCTTTTATAGCCATAATACAATCATTTGATCTCTCTTTTTTTGTTCTTTTTCTCTTTACTTCTTTGTACTCCTCTGTTGCGTGAGGCTTATTTCGCAAATGTCAGAGGTCAGTGATAGGCGAACAGTGGTGCAAGTGGGCATGCGAGTGGCGGCTGGTCAGAGGCGTGCATGAGGGAGCCTGGAAGCATACAGCGCTTGGAGGCTTGGGGGCTAAGGTTTGCTGCTGCTGAATATTTTTGTTGTGGGCTGCGGTTGATTTGGGCCTAGGGTATTTTATTTGGGCTGGTTTAGTAATGGGCTGTTAATTTTGAGTTTATTTTTTGTAAAATGGACTGTGAATGTTTTATTAATTTGGTTTGTTTTGGGTTCCATTGGGCCCCGGGCAAAATTTGGGCTCTACAACCGGTACTGAAGTCCTGGGTCTGCTTTTACCGTGGGCAGTATCAAGCTAGCTAACATAGCTGAATCCATCTTGGGATGATCTTGTGAAACACCTACAAACCGAGTACATTAAATAATGTAACATTGCATAATAAAAGTATTATTCAGAAACCGTCAATACTATACCTGCAGCACATGTTTATGAACCTTTGTACTTTTTAATCTCCCACAACCCTGTCCTTTTCCTTAACGAGGCGTAGATTTTCCATGAACATGTTCCGTCTTGGACCGCACACTTCGCCTTAAACTTATCAGATTTGGATTTAACGACGTGGTAGTTAACGCCGTTTTTGATGCTATGTTGTTTCAAAGCACCAATAAAACTATCATTGTTGGTAAACTGATTACCAACTTCAAATTCATCGGAATCTACCCCCGAACTTGTACGATCACGCAACCGGTGTGGTAGATCTGGAAACTATAACGCATCATCTGCGGACAGATCGACATTATGCATGTGGGCTGGAGGTGAGTATGCTCTGAATCGTGAATTTTCTTCTTCATCTGAACTCCTTTCAAAGATCTTCGAGTTCTGTTGGAATAGGCTCGGTTGTAAAATAAGCCAACTTCTGCACCATTCGACCCGGGCTCTCGAGGTGGATCCACATCGGAGTCATCTTCTAACCCACAATCATCTGCAGCGTACAAGGTCCCCTCACCGGTTGACGTCGTAGGGAGTACGTCATCCCTTCTTCTGGGCATTTGATAATGTCCCAAATTGGATGTAGATTGCCACCCACTAGAACTTGATGTCATTCCCCAGTATGTATTTCCAGCATCAAACATCGAGCCACCAACGTACATGTCCCATCCACCGACAGAGTGTCTTGTGGGGGATGTGCATTCGACACCGCTACCGAACATGGGTTGTTCCGTATTTTGTAACCCGCTAACTGAGTGTCGGCCAGGGGTCGTGTATACATCTCGAACACCGGTCACAAGTACATCAGTTGGCGATGTAAATTGTACATATAACCCAATATAAGGTGCTCCACTAGGAAGATGAGTCTGCACCATTGCCTCCAAGCTACGAGCACCTTTTATGTCGAACGAGTCATATGTCACCGGATCAACAGAAGAACAAAATCGATACGTGATAGACAAAATTTTCATTGGCATCGTTCCGAAAATTTTACGCCTAATTCTTTTACGAAGTTCTGTCAAATCTATGTTCTGGTTAAAAACCAGTCGCACCGTATTCTCCAACAAAAAAACAACACCATTCTCGGTGTGGCAAACCTCACCATCGTAGTAAATAACATCACTAATACGTTCACTCATATTTGAAACTCTAACCTTCTTAGCCTCTCTAAATTGTTTCTGCTGTGACTTATGCATTCTGAGAACATTTTCTGCCTAATTTATAGCCTCAGCCCAAACTTGCTACTGTAGCAAAAGCGCGTCCACGAGGGCGCGATTTTACAAATTGTTCTGAAATAGCATCCTGCTAGAAGCGATTTTATACTATTTGCTCAGAAACGTCAAAAACAATATTTCTTCCATGACCTACTATAGCAAAAGCGCGTCCACGAGGGCGCGATTTCACAAATTCTTCTCAAATAGCATCCTGCTAGAAGCGATTTTATACTATTTGATTAGAAACGTCAACTCGAAATTATTTCTTCCAAGACCTAAAAACCCTAAAAAGCTTGAACCCTAAGCCCTAAAAGCCGAAAAACCCTAACGTGGGAAAAACGGAAAAATCGCGTCCCCCGGAGCGCGCTACGTGGCTCAGGAAATCGCGTCCACGTCAGAGCGAGTTGCTGACGTGACAGCAAATCGTGGATGCGATTTCCTGGCGTGTCCCCTAACATTGCGCTGACGTGGACGCGGTTTGCCGAAAAATAGACCATTCCGATAAATAATTAAATAATGGGCCCATTTCGGTAATTTTTTTTAAAAAGGGCTTTTTTGGTAAAATGCCCCTAAACCAATATCACCCTTAGTTTTGACGTATGGAGAGAGATCCACTTACACAGTGTAAAAACTAAAGTAGTTTCATATACTTCTATAACTATTTATATGATTAATATTTTAACAATCCAATCGTCAATTTATCAATATAATTGTATTTGTCATGGATGTAAATTTTAAACCAATCCGCTATCTCTATCATATTGATCTAAAATACTCTCTCTATATGTATTAAAATATATTCAATGGTTGAAATTTTTTACATAAAACAAATAGTTAGAAGTTTTAAATTTACATCAAATTTGACATGCATAATCTACATAAATACACCATAAAATATAAAGGTTGAATTGTTAAAATATTAATCATATAAATAATTACCAAGTGTTTTCAAAACTCAACCAATTTCAAATTAGGAAGTAATAACCCAACACATCTTAATCGAGGATTGAAAGTTGAAAACCAACTCAGTTGAATCTTAAATTCCATGTTCTAAACCTTAAACCCAAAATTTTAAATTTTAAATATGAGATCATTGATATTTATTTATAATAATTATAGCTAACTAATATTTTTAAAAATTAATGTATAATTATACTTAAATAAAATTATTAGTATTTATTTATAATTTTTCTCAATCTATTATTTTATTTAATGATGAATATTATATTATTATTCACTAATGATACATTAAATGCATACATTGATAGCACATTAAATAGTATTTCCTAAAATAAACTAATTGTTTTATTTTTATTTTCCATTTCCGTTTTACAATTCATGATCGGGCTTCGTGACTAACAATATTGTCTCTAAAATATAACACTACAAAATAGAAAAAATAAAAAACATGTTTCCTGGCTATTTTTCTATAATAGATATAAGAGGAGTAAAATAAAAAAATACATTTATATGTATCCGAACTAGGGTATCATAATTTTTTTTATTTACTTTCTTTCATATGAGTGTAATCTCACGATTCCTAATCTTCATTTTTTGATACAATGCTTAGAACTACCCATAACTCCTCTCCAATCCTTAAATAAGAGGATAATGCGCTTCAGCATACTCAAACTCACGTCCTCCTACACTGGCAACAATGTCGATGCCAACTGAACTAAGAATCAATCGGCAAAGGGTATCATATTTAATATATAAAAAACTGTAAAAAAAGATAGTTTATATGAGTTTAAACCAGAGTCAATTCATTCATAATTAAAAACATTGTTTTAGTGAAAACAATAAAACAAATTTTCATTATTTTCTATTGTTCACATAATTTCATTTTCATTTTGCAAAAATCATTTTAAAATTTTCAACTAAATATATTTTCTTTAATTTATTCCATTTTCTAAGAAAATAAAAATGCCTATGTTTTTTTTTTCATTTTCCATTTTCAGAAAACAATTTTCACTTTTTTTTAAAAGAATTAAGAAACACATTTGATCAAGAAAAAAAATGTTTTCAATAATGAAAACATGGTTGGTAACTATTTTTTCATAATAGAAACATGATAAATAAAATATTTTTTACATTTATCTAGATTCTAAGTAGGGTATCAAATTTAATATTTAAAAACTGTATAACAAAATATTTTTGCATTTATATTGGCTTGAACTGATGAATCAATTTAAGTTAAAATTTTAATTTTCATTATTTTCTAATTTTCATATATTTTTTGTTTTTAAATTATTTTTAAAATTTCCAACCATGTTTTTTAAAATATTTCCATTTCCTATTAGAACAGAAATGAAAATGAAAATGTAACCTAAATTTTTAGACACAAAAAAGTACCATAGCTTTATAATTTTTAAAACGTAAAATTATTATTTGACACTATAAAATAGAAATAAAATTTTAAAAACAATTCCTAACTATTTTTCTATAATAGATGCATGAGGAATAAAATATAAAATAGTTACATTTATATATATTAATATTTAAAAAGTGTAAAAATATTGTTCTTGTTATAAAATAAAAGAGATTGAGAGAATAAAGAACAAAGAAAATATGAAAGCAATAGAGAATATACTCTCTTGATAAAAGAGATGATTACAATACTTCATCGAGTCTCTATTTATAGGCATAAGAAGTATAAAAGAAGTAGAGATATAATTCTAATAACTACTAGAATTTAAAGTACATCAAAACTTTATCTTTGTCATGATGGACATCCATTTAATAAGATATTCATAACACTCCCCCTTGGATGTCCATTGGTAGATAATGTGTCTCGTTAAAACCTTATTAGGAAAAACTTGTGGGATAAAATACCTAATGAAGGAAAAAAAGTACACAATCTTCTATTATAAGCTACCTCGTTAAAAACTTTTACCAGGAAAACCCAATAGGAGAAAACCTTGGTTAAAGGAAAAGAGTACAACTTGTTTTTAGACTCCCCTAATGGCAACATTACATTACATCTTTGAGTCGACGCATTCTAATATTGTGTAGTAGTCTTTCAAATGTTGGATAAATATAAATACGTCAATTTATTTTTATATTGGATAAATATATTTCTTTGTGTATGTAATATATAAATGTAAAATGGTCTTATGTGGATAATGATATTAATTGTTTATGAAAATTGAATCAAATCAAAATTTCACATATAAAATCGTACAAAATCAAAACAAACTTCACGAGTGATTTTTAAATTTATCTCTTTTTTAAAAAAACTCAAAAGCATGAATACAAAGGTTTTGGACATACCTAAACAAGTCGGTAAACAACAAAAATAATCACCCAACTGTGCCTTTAGTTCTATCTTGGTCACTAAACTATTAATTTTTGTAAATTTTGTCACTCAACTTTTTGAAATTAATTATTTTAGTTATTCTCTTGTTAGTTGTCGTTATATGAGTGATGAAAAGTTGACATAAGCTTTTTTTATTGGCCTAATAACAAATTTAGCCCTCTAATATTTACACATTCTATCAATTTGATCCTAAACCTAAAAATCTAACAAATTTAGTCCTCAATGTTTACAAAACTTGTTATTTTAGTTCAAATTCTAAAATTCAATAAATTTCGCTCTAAACATTTACAAAATTTTCAATTTAGTTCTAGTTCTAAAATTTAAAAAAGGAAAATATTTAAAATTCTATTTTTCAATATCCCTTAACGTACCTCCAAAACCTGCTGGATAAGAAGAATATTTAACATCATTTGGATTCTACTCATTTTAAACTAATGTCACCTTCATAAATATGGGGAAAAATCAAGTTGGCTTAAATCCAACCAAGTGTCATATTTTAAATTAATATCTTATTATTTAATTAAATACGTCTAAAAATTAACAATTTTTAGACTATTACAAAACAATTATTTTGAATTTTTCTTATTTTTAAAATATCAGAGACCTAATCTTTGAGTAGAGAAAACAATGCAATGTGAGATCTTTCAAGAAATAAAAAACCTTGAAAAGTTTTTTTTTTCTCTTTGTTTTTTTCCAACTTGGACATGTTATCAATAACTTTCAAACTTGAGTAGTCTAAGTACGTCGGTCAAACGACTAAAGTCTTAAAAAATCTAGTCCAAAATTGAAAATACGAGTTGAACTGAATCAATGGAGATAACCTTATTGATTCTATATCTCATGGGAATATTCGACTTCATCACTTTCTAATACTCATCAATCTAAAATGTGTTAATTTCTTTTGAATTATTTGATATATATTTTTTGTATTTTTTATTTTTAATGCATACGTTTTGATTTTTGATTTATAATTTATTAATACTTTTTATATTTTAAATCATTTTTACAGTTTTATCCAAAAATAAGTTTTTAAAAATATTTTCCTTTTTAAACCTTTAGAATTAGAACCGAATTGACAAATTTTGTAAGTATTAAAGGCTAAATTTTTTTAAAAAAATTAGAATTAGAAATAAAATAAAAAATTACAAACAATGAGGGTTAAATTTGTTGAATTTTTAGGTTTAGGATCAATTTGATAAAATGTGTAAACTTTAGAGGTTAAATTTGTTATTAGGTCAATTAAAAAAGTGCTCATGTCAGCTTTCCATCACTCATCTAGTGATAATTAATGTGAGAGTGATTAAAATATTTGATTTTGAAAAGTTGAGTGATTAAACCGAAAAATTTAATAGTTAAATGATTAAAACAGAACTAAAAGCATAATTGAGTGACTAATTTTGTAATTTACTCAAAATATTTGGATATACCTAAAATAGGAAATAATATTTTATTTGTTACATTAAAAAATATTAAAAAAAAACCCACAGCATAGGGCAAACCCTGTTTAGAAAAAGTTAAAAGAAAAAAAAATGGAAATGCCAAGTGTCGAAAACAAATAAGATTGAACCTGGATGGATATACGTACAGGTTCATCTCATCTTCCCCACACCATAACAGGTATTTAGGATCTCATTCATTCCTCTTCTGTTCTTCTGCCATTGAAAGAAGAAAACTTCTCTAAAATCTTCCCTTTCTTTTTGTTTCCTCAAATTCAAAGAAGAAGAAATGAAGGAGAGAAACCAGATAGAAGCCCAACTGCATCCATCTCATTATCATGTCCTTCACAAGCTTCCTCCTGGGGACTCCCCTTACGTTCGAGCTAAACATGTTCAGGTATTATTATACATGTATCTTCCTATATTTATACGTATATGCCCCTCTTTCTTCAGTTACTCTTTCGTTTTTGCAATTACTAAAAAACCCTTGAGTGCAATACTAAATTACTATGCAGGGGGTACCCCAATTAGATTAAATAAGGATTTTTATTATTATCATAGATTACTTGCTTATTAGTGAATGGTTTTTATCCATTTAATTGAGATTGGCTAATTCAGTAGTCCTTCCTAATTTGCATATGTTGCATTTAATTTCTGATAAATGTTAAGGAAAGTGAATGATTTGTTTGGATGAATTTGGTGTCATCTCTAATCCCAATCTACTGCAGTTAGTAGATAAGGATCCAGAAGGCGCCATAGTATTGTTTTGGAAGGCGATAAATGCAGGAGATAGAGTGGACAGCGCACTGAAGGACATGGCAGTGGTTATGAAACAGCAGGATAGAGCTGAAGAAGCCATTGAAGCCATTAAGTCTTTCAGGGACCGCTGCTCCAAGCAAGCTCAAGAATCACTTGACAATGTCCTCATTGACTTGTATAAGGTCTGTCTGGTATATTACTTGACAATGTTTTGATATTTTATGCTAAAGTACCATTAGGCAACTGTAGCAAATCGGTTTTTTTGTCAGCTATATAACTAACGGTAGTTTATGTGGAAGTAGAAAGATCGGTTTTTAATGGTAGAAATGGATGAAAATTTTAATAACAAGGACTAATTTGTTCCTCCATGAGTCGTGGGCATTTAAGCATTTACCCTTGATACTTGCAGAATGAGTCCCAAAATCATATTGAAGAATCAATAAAGTTAAAAAGCTGAACTTGATGAGAAGTGAGGCCTAAAGAACAAAGTTCAACAAACTATAGTTATGTCGAGTCTTCTCAAAGTGATAGTTTTATTTTTTGATACAACAAATAGGAGAATGGATTGTGGATACTGGGACTCAAACCAACTAGGTAAACCTTGGGTTGTTTTCAAGTTAATAATTTTAATGAGCTAAATTAATAAGATAATACTAGGTAACAAATCCTGAAACAATTTTGCTAATACTGTTTGTTTGCCAAGGTGAACTGCAAAATCCAGTTCAACTGTGTGGTTTAGTTGTGTCGTTCTCTTTCTCTCATAATGAAATCAAGAAATGTTTTAGTTAACTGTTCTTAACAAATTTAGATATAGGGATTATCTCCTTGCTTTCATTGTCTTCATATATATACTTATTATAAATTCCTCATACTGACTGCAAAAGCAGAAATGTGGAAGAATTGAAGAGCAGATACAATTATTGAAACAGAAGCTTAGAATGATTTACCAGGGTGAGGCTTTCAATGGAAAGCCTACTAAGACAGCACGGTCCCATGGGAAGAAGTTCCAAGTTACTGTCAAGCAAGAGACCTCTAGAATACTGGTACTTAAATTCTTCTCATCACTTATTTCTCCATTTGTATCTTCTTCTGCAATTCTCTACTCTTTACAAGATTGTCTTCAGTTTATCTGCTTCATCATTATCAAAAAATAAAATAAAATGATAAATGTGTAATGCAGGGAAACTTGGGTTGGGCATACATGCAGCAAGAGAACTATTTAGCAGCAGAAGTGGTTTATCGTAAAGCTCAGATAATCGACCCTGATGCAAACAAGGCTTGCAACCTCTGCCAGTGTCTGATCAAGCAAGCACGTTACATTGAAGCTCGATCCGTTCTTGAGGAAGTAATACAGGGTAAACTTCCAGGATCTGGGGATCCCAAATCAAGAAACCGTGTGAAGGAGCTGCTACAGGAATTGGAGTCAGAACAGCTCATATCAATAGCTTCTACTGCAATAGGGTTGAATGCAGAAGATACATTCCTAGCAGAAGGTCTTGACCAGTTGATGAGCCAATGGACTTCATACAGATCAAGGAGGCTTCCTATATTCGAAGAAATCTCTTCGTTCAGAGATCAGTTAGCCTGTTGATTTTATGGATTGTTATGCTTCCGCCAGAACCGTTTGTATATTGACGAGTGTGCTAGAGACAGTTTCTTTCTTCGGGAGTGCCTTTGTAACAAGGCGCCATGTATGTAGCCTAGTGGAACTAGGAGCAGTAACTGCTAAATAAGCAAAACCATATGAAGATTTGGACCTTAGTTGGCCTGTTTGAGTTAGTTTGGCGACTTCTGCAAGAAGATGATGCTATTTAGCATGAAGTTCACAATAATGAAACAAGTTTGTAGGCAGGTAAGTAGTGTCGGAAGAGCGTGGTGCATGTGGGATACTGCTGGCGTATAAGAGTAAGAGTTGAACACTGGTTGGTATGGAGAGCTGTGCCTGTTGTTGATCCTCCTTTGGCACCATTATTAGTTCACCGATGGCAGCAAAGCTGTATGATTTGGGATTGCAATGGAGAAAATAATGGCATTGACTGAATTGATTTTTGCAAGTGAGTATGATTTTCATGGTTAATTTGCAGCTTCCAAGAAAGCAAGGCATTTATGATGAAGATGCCGAGACAATAAAGAATGAGCTAAAGTAGAGAATGTATTGTGTTTGGAGTAGGAAGGGGGATGGAGGTCCTTTTGGCTTTTAACTCTTACCCTATCATATCATTCAACACGGGAATGTATAATTGTAAACCTAATGCCAGAATAAGAATATTTTAACATTTGTTTTTGATGCGATACTTGAAAAAATTACAACTATTAAAATTCTATTTAATAAATCATACATTAATACTAACTTTACTTTGTTAACAAAATTATGAAAATTCAAATTCAATAATAATTTCATCAAATCATTGTTAAATTTGGTTGTCAGATATAAATGTATTATATATAATTTATTAAATTTAGATATTAAAAAGGCTTATACAACAAACAATGCAATGCTTGGCCAACAAAACCGAAAAACTTATTTAATAAATAATCTAATGCTTGGCCAAAAATATTATTTAATAACATAGCAAATAAAATCATAATTGGAATAGAAAGGTTGTTAAAACCGGTATTAAAGTTCAAAGATTTTTCACTTTTAATTGGCGAAGATATTATTGAATACAAAAAAATTAAGATTGAAATTCTGTTTAATTAAAATAGAAAAGAGATATCTTCAACTTTGTCTTTAATATCAACTTACACTGATTTTAGCGCAAACTAATAAATCAAATCTTTTTCCTTTTTTTTCTCTATGTAGTTTGCTTCTTTTGTTTTGCTCAACGGCGGTGTTGTCTTTGAGTTGGCTATTGTTCGTCTTTTTTCTCTCCACCAACCCTTTTTTTCTTTCTTTTTCTCATTTATTACACATGCCTTATCTCTTTTCAATTTGCAGATATATTTTATGAGTATCTTTGTTGTCTTCACAAGTTGTGATGGACAGATGACGGTGTCTATTGTTCGCTAAAACTCCACCGACCACCAGTAGTTTTTCTTGAAAAGTGGGTGGCTCTTCGTCAACTTCTTAATCTGTTTATATTTTGAGAGTATTTCAAAATAATAAATGATTTTATGTGTCAATTTAGACCGGTTTTGTCTTAAGTTTTATATGGTTTTTTTTATTTTTTTTTTCCTATTGTTTAATAAGTCTTCAGTTTTAGAAGTTTTTTTCTGCTCTTGTACCACGTTTTTTAGTCTTGCTGATGCATGCAATTTTAGTTTTACAGGTGATTTTAAGGATGATTTTGTTGTCGTCCTCTCTAGTTCGGTTAATGCTTGATTCTTTTGTTGATTTTTACTTGCCACTTTGGACCATCCAAGGCTAAATTGTTTATCATATTAAGTGACTGCAATCACTCCAAATATGTCGTACTTGAGTTGTGAAAAAACCAATTGTCAACGTATCATAATACTCTATTGATGCTAAGGCTTTAGCCTTTGTTATGTTGATGGAGCTTATCCTTCACCATCTACGATGAATGTTTATTACTTTTTCTCTAAATTATATGGTTCATTCATTAAATGAATTAATGAATTTACCTTTAAATAAAAATCAAATGTTAATTATAAAGTTTAGTTCAAATGTGATGATAATGATCGAATGAATAGTGTGAATTCACATATTTAGGATATTTAACCTTTTTTTTTACAATTTTAGATGTTGTTGCTTCATACAATATTTAGATTTAATTATTTTAATTATTTTTCGCAACAAATGCAAATACCATTAAATATTTATTATTCATATTTATTTTGTTTTTGCAAATAATGAATACGTCAATTATCCAAATTTATTTTACTTATATTTAATATATATTTATAATTTTTTGACTTATTAAATTAGTCTTTCTATAAGAAGAATATTTAGTGGATTGAAATATCGGGCAATTTACTAGAAAAAGTCGTTTTTTTTCAAAATTTACCGAAATGGGTCGATTTTTTGATTATTTACGGAATGGACCATTTTAAAATCGCATACGTCGTAGCGATGTCGGGGTAAATGGCGGAGGTCGCGTCCACGTCGGTAGTCGCAGCGACGTGGACGCGACCTCTCATCATTACTCTCGACATCGCTACCGACGTATGCCTTTTTGACGTGATTTCACGTTTGGGTTTTCTGGCTTTTAGGGTTTAGGGTGCAGGCTTTTTAGGGTTTAGGGGTCCCGAAAAAATTATTTCGAGTTGACGTCTCTGGTCAAATAGTATAAAATCGTTTCTACCAGGATGCTATTTGAGAAGAAATTGTGAAATCGCGCCCTCGTGGACGCGATTTTGCTACAGTAGGTCATGTAAGAAATAATTTTTTTTCTGATGTTTCTGAGCAAATAGTATAAAATCATTTCTACGAGGATGCTATTTGAGAAGAAATTGTGAAATCGCGCCCTCGTGGACGCGCTTTTGCTAAAGTAGCATGTTTGGGCTGAGGCTATAAATTAGGCAGAAAATGTTCTCAGAATGCATAAGTCACAGCAGAAACAATTTAGAGAGGCTAAGAAGGTTAGAGTTTCAAATATGAGTGAACGTATTAGTGATGTTATTTACTACGATGGTGAGGTTTGCCACACCGAGAATGGTGTTGTTTTTTTGTTGGAGAATACGGTGCGACTGGTTTTTAACCAGAACATAGATTTGACAGAACTTCGTAAAAGAATTAGGCGTAAAATTTTTGGAACGATGCCAATGAAAATTTTGTCTATCACGTATCGATTTTGTTCTTCTGTTGATCCGGTGACATATGACTCGTTCGACATAAAAGGTGCTCGTAGCTTGGAGGCATTGGTGCAGACTCATCTTGCTAGTGGAGCAACTTATATTGAGTTATATGTACAATTTACGTTGCCAACTGATGTACTTCCGTCCGGTGTTCGAGATGTATACATGACCCCTGGCCGACACTCGTTAGCGGGTTACAAAATACGGAACAGCCCATGTTCGGTAGAGGTGTCGAATGCACATCCCCCGTAAGACACTCTGTTGGTGGATGGGACATGTACGTCGGTGGCTTGACATTTGATGCTGGAAATACGTACTGGGGAACTGCGTCAAGTTCTAGTGGATGGCAATCTACATCCAATTGGGGATGTTATCAAATGCCTAGAAGAAGGGATGACGTACTACCTACGACGTCAACTGGTGAGGGGACGTCGTACGCTGCAGATGATTGTGGGTTAGAAGATGACTCCGATGTGGATCCACCTCGAGAGCCTGGGCCGAATGGTGCAGAAGTGGGATTATTTTCTAAACCGGAGCCTATTCAAACGAAGGTGAAGATCTTTGAAAGGAGTTCGGATGATGAAGAAAATCCACGTTTGAGCATACTCACCTCCATTACATGCATAATGTCGATCTGTCAGCAGATGATGCGTTAGAGTTTCCAGATCTACCACACCGGTTACGCGATCGTACAAGTTCGGGGGTAGATTACGATGAACTTGAAGTTGGTAATTAGTTTACCAACAAGGATAGTTTTATTGGTGCTTTGAAACAGCATAGCATCAAAAACGGTGTTAATTACCACGTCGTTAAATCAAAATCAAATAAGTTTGAGGCGAAGTATGCGGTGTAAGACGGCACATGTTCATGGAAAATCGTCGTCTCGTTAAGGAAAAGAACGGGGTTGTGGGAGATAAAAAAGTACAAAGGTCCACATACATGTGCTGCAGGTACAGGATTGAATGTATCTGAATAATAATTTTATTTTGCAATGTTGCATTATCTAATGTACTCCCTCTGTAGGTGTTTCACAAGATCATCCCAAAATGGATTCAGCTATGTTAGCCAACTTGATAATGCCCACGATAAAAGCAGATCACAGGACTTCAGTGCCAGTGATAATTGCCAATATCCGTAGCCAAATGGGGTATACGCCCTCTTACCGCAAGGCTTGGATAGCTAAGCAAAAGGCGTTGGAGAATATGCATAGTGGGTGGGACGCCTCATATAATGAAGTATGGCAGTGGTGTCAGGTGCTAGAGAGATACGTCCCAAGTGCCATCACAGACTTTGAAACGGAACATGCGTACTACAACGGCCGATTACTACGTGGATGTCAAGTGTTCAAACGCCTATTTTGGACCTTTAAGCAATGCCGAGACGCATTTCCATACTGCAAGCCGTTGGTACAAATTGACGGTACCTTCATGTTCGGTAGGTATACTCATCGGCTATTGGTTGCAGTGGCACAAGACGGCGCTGGGAGAATTCTTCCAATTGCATTTGCAATAACACCAGGGGAGTCATCTGATGACTGGGATTTCTTTCTCTCTAGATTAAGGAGGCATGTCTGCCCCCAACCTGATATCTGTGTTATTTCAGATCGGGGCGCCGGTATACTAGCTGCATTTGATCGAGAGGGAAGCTTGTGGCAGCGCACACACCATAAATATTGCCTAAGACATGTTGCTTCGAACTACTACAGGCAATATCCATCTAAGAGCGAACGACGACAAGTGATCAACATGGGTATTTAGTTTATAACTGTATTATTTCGTTTGTCAATTTGAATTAGTTTTATTGGTAGAAGTGGTATAAAATATTCGCTATTATCTTCCAATTGGCAGGGTATGAAATAAATAAAGATCGTTTTTAGGAGATGTTGGCAATTTTACTACCTTTGTAACATACGTTTTGAACAGTGGACACAAGCATACGATGGAGGCCTACGATATGGCCATATGACGTCGAACCTGGTTGAATGCATAAATTCTGTTCTTAAAGGAACGCGCCATCTACCGATAACATCGGTTGTGCGAGAGACATATTTCCGTTTGGCGGTGCTATTTCCAAAGCGGCAAAGAACTTATCTTGGCGGATGTAGGGGTGGCCATGTATGGTGCAGTAAGGTGGTTCAAGAAATTAACAAGGCGAAGACAAGGGCAAACATCATGCACACAGTGTGTCACGATCGAGATAATTTATGGTTTCGCATGACGGAGTTTGACAGACCGCACCAAGGTGTTGTTGGCGGGCAGTATCGTGTACACTTACGAAACATGACTTGTGACTGTGGGAAGTTTGATGCACTTCGTTATCCATGTGCTCATGTTATTGCAACTTGCCAGAAACTTCGTCTGGATCCAATGAGTTATGTGGACGAAGTGTACAAACTAGAAAACATGTACAACATTTGGAGACATGTTTTCCCACCGGTCCCAGATGAACGTAAGTGGCCGCTCGTATCTCTTGCTCCTTTTAAGCTGTTACCGGATAGAGAATTGCGTCGCAAACCAAAGGGTCGACCTTGCTCCACTAGAATACTTGAACAATATGGATATCAGAGAAACATCCAATCGTGAAGTTGTGCGGATGGTGTAGGAACCTAGCCATACAAGTCGATCATGCCCTAATCGCAATAGTGAATGTAATTTTAGAAAAAATATATTTTCTTCAATTATTAATTGATAATTGTATAAATTGTTAGTAAAATTATCAAATTAGTTTAATTTCTTAATTGTTAGTACCAGTCAAAACATTTTACCGGATCTAACATTATGTAAAATTATGTAAAATTATTAAGCCAAAAAAATTTCTTAATCGTTAGAAAAATTTATCAAATAATCTCAAATTATTAAGTCCAAAAATTGTGTTAATGGTTATTAAAGTGTTCAAAATATGTAAAATTATTAAGCCAAAAAATTTAGGTTAGTTTTGGGTTTTAATTAATTTAGGTTAGGTTTAGGGGTTTTTTTTTAATTTTGGTTAGATTAGGGTTTTAAATTAATTTAGGTTAGATTAGGGTTTTAGTTAATTTAGATTAAATTAGGGTTTTAGTTAATTTAAGTTAGATTATGGTTTTAGTTAATTTAGGTTAGATTAGGGTTTTTAGTTAATTTAGGTTAGGGTTAGGTTAGGGTTTTTAGTTAATTTAGGTTAGATTAGGTTTTTAATTAATTTAGGTTAGGGTTAGGGTTTTAAATTAATTTAGGTTAGATTAGGGTTTTAGTTAATTTAGGTTAGGGTTAGGTTAGGGTTTTAGTTAATTTAGGTTAGATTAGGTTTTAAATTAATTTAGGTTAGATTAGGGTTTTAGTTAATTTAGGTTAGATTAGGGTTTTAATTAATGTAGGGGTTAGGTTAGATTAGGGTTTTAATTAATTTAGGTTAGATTAGGGTTTTAGTTAATTTAGGTTAGGGGTTTTAATTAGGTTAGGGTTTTTAGTTAATTTAGGTTAGATTAGGTTTTAAATTAATTTAGGTTAGATTAGGGTTTTAGTTAATTTAGGTTAGGGTTAGGTTAGGGTTTTTTTAGTTAATTTAGGTTAGATTAGGGTTTTAGTTAATTTAGGTTAGGGTTGGTTCGTTAGGGTTTTAGTTAATTTAGGTTAGGGTTTTAGTTAATTTAGTTAGGGTTTTAGTTAATTTAGGTTAGATTAGGTTTTAAATTAATTTAGGTTAGATTAGGGTTTTAGTTAATTTAGGTTAGGGGGTTTTAGGGTTAGGTTTTAGTTAATTTAGGTTAGATTAGGGTTTTAGTTAATTTAGGTTAGGGTTAGGTTAGGGTTTTAGTTAATTTAGGTTAGATTAGAGTTTTAGTTAATTTAGGTTAGGGTTAGGTTAGGGTTTTTTAGTTAATTTAGGTTAGCTTAGGTTTTAAATTAATTTAGGTTAGATTAGGGTTTTAGTTAATTTAGGTTAGGGTTATGTTTAGGTTTTTAGTTAATTTAGGTTAGATTAGGGTTTTCAATTAATTTAGGTTAGATTAGGGTTTTAGTTAATTTAGGTTAGATTAGGGTTTTAGTTAATTTAGGTTAGGGTTAGGTTAGGGTTTTTAGTTAATTTAGGTTAGATTAGGTTTTTAATTAATTTAGGTTAGTGTTAGGTTAGGGTTTTCAATTAAATTAGGGTTTTATTTTATTATATCAAATAATATCAAAATTTTCTTAAAAATTTCTATCGTATTACATCAAATAAACTTCTATTTTATTACATCAAATAATAAAATTAAATACGGCAATCAATGTCTATGACCGGGGGATTCGGTTCCACATGGCGACCGTCGACGGTTGTGCGCTGGATTCCTCCTTCCTCTAGCTTCCGGCGGCGGTTGTTCTTCCTCTAGTGGTGATTGTGGTCCTTCCTCCAGTGGTGGTTGTGGTTCTTCCGGTTCTGCATCTGGTTGTCGGACTGGGGACGATGATCCACCTTCAAAGAATAGTGTATGTGGAGATGTTTGTATCATGAACGGCGACGGTGTTTGAAAGCCATACGTTTCTGGCGATTGGTAAAAAGGAGAGCTCCCCGAAGGCATAGTCGATCCCTCCTGCGCCGCTGGCCTAGATATCAACGGTCCGCTCGGCATAACAGGAAATGGAGCTGAACCGGGCATTTGGCTCCAACCTGCCATAGTATTCAGAAAAGGATACATGTAAGGGTTAGGGTACATATAAGAGCTAGGAAACATACCTCGCATCATATGGAAAGGCGGTTGCGTGGGTATCATCTGTTGAATTGCTGCGTCAGGTGACTGCGTCGGTGCTCTCGTTGGGGCCGGTGATTGCATGCCCGCTGATGATGCGCCAGGTGACTATCTGGGCCTCGTTGAGGGGCTGCTTTCGAAGTCTTCTCCTCTTGGATTTAGAGGCCCGCGCATTTCCCTTCCGAGACGTAATTGCCGTTGCCTCTCCTCTGGCATAAGTAAATATGGCTTGCCATGGATCCTAAACCGTGGCATGTATTCTGGAACACACGCTAACTCCGGAACGATGATTCCTTCCTGAGTAGGTAGATATTCATGCCGATTTTCCCACATTTCCATGTACTTGGACCAGTATCTAGTCCAATCCGTACCTAATTGCCGAAGGTCAATTTTGTGGTGCTCGTCAAACTCCTCAGGGTCCGCAGGAATCGATTGTCTACATCCAAACTGTCTTAGCACTCTGTCTGTCTGGTGAGGCTCCACGGTTGCATAGTTGATCAACACCACTTTCACGTGCCAAGCGTTCGGATTTTTTAAAAACTCTTCCGGGATTACTGCCCGAATTGCCAGATCCTCGTATGGTGTCCATTGAAACTATATGAACATGATAGAAATATTAGTTATATACATAATACTAAATACTAAATACTAAATATCAATCGACTAGCGAATGTATGGAAATATCTATTTGCAATAATACTTACTTTTGCTTCCGACCGTTGGTCCAATAGAAGCTGTATATCTTCAAGTTCAGACGGTAATCCACGAAAACTTGCCGGATGGTTCCACCTAATTAAATAAATTTTTAGCATACTTTTATTGTATAAATCTACATAATAATTCAAAAATGTAATATAAAATTTTCCTCGTTACAAGTGGGAATGTATATGGGTGGTTCACTCGAGGACGTAGAAATGGAAAGCGAAACCGTGCCCATGAGTGCAGTAGTGAAAGGCAACCTCCGATGTTTGCTCTCCTCGGTCGCGTCGCCCCGCACATCTCCCGATATGATGTTGCCAAGACGGCAGACCCCCAACTAAATTCACCGGCTCCTCTAAAATCAACAAGTTTTAGCAGCCACCTTAGATGTACACGGCTCCGTGACGTGTCCAGCATCAGATAACCTCCAATTATTTAAAGAATGTATGATCGAGCATATCGAATTCTTTCAATTTCGGTTGAATTTACATTCGGCTCGGGGAAGGTGGCACGTAACCAGCCCATCTCGACCTTACCTCCATCCATTTTTTCCGGAATAGTGCCCAAAAGCTCGTAGCACACCGCCTCCCAATTGCTAGATTGGGCAGACCCGGTGACTGGGTGCCCTTCCACCAGCAATCCCAAATGCATGCTGACATCTTCTAGAGTGATAGTGCACTCTCCACATGGAAGATGAAATGTGTACGTCTCGGGTCTCCACCTCTCGATCAACGCACTAATCAGTTTCGGGTCCAACTTGAATCCCCAGACTACCGTCACCATGTGCCAAAAAAATGCTTCCCGCAGGTAGTTCTCTACTAACGGTGATGGAGGAGCATGCATATTCCGGATATGGCATTCCAATACCCGATCTTTAGACTTTTATAACAAACAATAAATTAATAATTATCTAAAAATACTTAAATAAAAAAATCTTAAATAATAATTACAAATTAAATTTAATACTTACCATTTTCATTTGCTCCACCGGTATGTGATTGCTATCAAGACGAGTCAATGATCCGGCCATTGATGAAAATATAAAAAAATTTAAAATTATTTTAAAAAAATATAAAAAAATTATAATTATTTTAAAAAATGGATTTGAGAGAATTTTGGAAGGAAATTAAAATTAAATATGAGTTTGAGAGAATTTTGGAAGGAAATTGAGAGAATTTTCGAAGGAAATTGAGAGGATTAGAGAGGAAAAATTAGATAGGATTTGTTTGTGAAAAAAAATAAAGGGGTGGGGGTATTTATATATTTTTTTTGACCGTTGGGGGGGCCAACGGTCAAATTTTTAACCGTTGGGGGTACTGTTCACGCGCGGAGAAGGTCGCGTCCACGTCGATCTCGACTTCTTGACGTGGACGCGACCTCCGCCATTTACCGACATCGCTACGGCGTGGGCGTGATTTCCCAGAAAATGGACCATTCCGGTAAATAATCAAAAAATCGGCCCATTTCGGTAAATTTTGAAAAAAGAGGGCTTTTTCTTGTAAATTGCCCTGAAATATCGACTTATAAATTATTTTTATTTTAATTTTATTTTGTTGAATAAAAGAAAAGCCTAAAAGGCCTTATCGAAGAAACCATGGGAACTTGACCAAGTCTCATACCTTCTGTAAGGCCCAATTTTAGCCCGAGACTGCACTCAAAATAGACCAAACCACAACAAAAATTAATAAACAGTCCATTTACATTAAACTCAAACAGCCTAAATACAAGCTCAACTACCCAAACCCTAATAGTCCAAATCAGAAAAAAAACAAAAATAAACAAAACCCTAGGTGCGCCGCACCTAGGGCTCTCTGTCTTCTGACCAGCCGCCACTGTTAGCCCCACTTGCCACCGTTCACCTGCTCCGCCACCATCAATCACCTGCAAGAAGAAAACAAACACGCAAGCAGCAAAAAAAAAAGCAAGAATTCTTTTGAAACAAATCGGCCATATAAAAGGCCATATATCATTCTATAAGAGGGGATTTTCTTGGAGAAATAAAAAAGAAAAGCAGATTCAAAAAAATAAGAGGCAAAGGTTTTTTTCTTTATCGTTTCTTCATTGTTTCTATACAAGTTTTTTTTTTTTAATTTTCCTCTTGTTTTTAAAAGAAACTATGTATAAATATATAAAAAAATATAGTAAAAAAAGGGAAAAAAAGAGCGAAATTTTTACCTAGGACGGCATCCGGCCACCGTTCGCGGCGGCGCCGCGGTGGAGCTACGGTGGCCCCCCTCTCCCCCCTTCCGCTGGTTTTCTGGAATGACCAGAGAAGAACAAAGAAGGAAAGAGTTTTTTCTTTTAAAACAGCTGCACAAATTATTTTTTTTTCTTCTTTAAATTTTTACTTTTATAACCCCCAAAACGACGTTGTTTAGTTCCTCAACCCGCGCATACGACCCGACCCACCAGAGGATCCGCGCGTTTTTGACTTTTGGGCTATTTGCGCTTCAGGCCCTTCCGCATTTTTGGTCTGTTTCAATTTAGTGATTTTGCGTTTTTCTTTATTTTTAAATTTGGACAGCAGATTTGTCCCGATTTTCAATTTGGTCCTCAATTCGTTGGACCCCTAGAGAAGAGACACATGGCCTGGAAATAAAGTTTATTACCCATTTTGCCCTCTGCCCTTTCGCGTTCTTTCATTTTGGTCCTTCTTTATTTATTTTATTATAGCTTTGACCTTTAAATTTCATTTTTATCCCGAATTAGTCCATCTTTCTTGTTTTTGTTATATTATTAATTAATCGAATTATTATCATACTTATATTTTCTTTTTATATTTACTTATTCATTATTATATTATCATATTATACTATTAGTTTTGTATTGTTATTATTATTATATTTCTATTTATATTTACTTATCTAAATTTTAAATATATTTTGTCTTATTATTTATTATTATTATGTAATTACTTATAGCTTTTGCATTTTTTAATTCTAGATTATTTTCTATTCTATTATTAATATTATTATTGTCATTATTTACTTATTTATATCTTTTTTATTTCAAACTTTGTTATATATATATACACATACATATATTATTTTTTATATTTTTATAATCTTATTTATTTTCGTTATTGTTATTATTGTTTTACTTGATATTTATTTATTTATTTATTTATTTATTTATGTGTCCATTATTATTTTAAGAAACATTTTAGTCCTATTTGTTTATTTACTTGTTATTTTATGTATAATTGATTTGTCCCATTTTATTTATTTATCTTATTCTTGTTGTTGTTGCTTGTATTATTTATGCTTACATCATCGTATTCATTATTGTTTTGTTACGCACATTAACATCGTGTTTTATTTCTACCATGTCGTGTTAGATTAATTTTATTTGATGCATAAATCATGACTTTAAAATAAGCAAAACCTCGTATTTTGATTCGAGAGGATTGGGCCCTAACGAATTGGGTTCCAATTTTCCTCGTTGAATCTAAATAATCGAGAATATTCTTTAATCAAAACACATAAATAAAAAAACTCATTTTCAGGAATTCGATACGTTGTGTCCTAACGCATTGGATATGACATGTTGTTTTCTCGAGATGACGATTTTTCTAAAAAATAATAAAGGCAATATTCAATGTTTGGAATTTTGAGAAATTGTGCCCTAAGGTATTGGGCTTCGATTTCTTCATCTGACTTAAACAATTGAATATCCTTTTAAATTTCATTGCATGAGTTTTTTAAAGGACAAGCTCATTTTTGAGGATGTGAAATATCATGCCCTAACCCATTGGGTGTGACATTTTCTCTCTCCAAAATGAGAGGGTCTTAACATGTAATTTGATTTATACAAGTTTTTTTTAATACAAGGATCGTATTTTAAAATCTTTGCACATTTTTCATATTAAGACACTAATTAATAAACAATGTACCAATTTTAGGCGTGTCGAGGGTGCTAACCCTTCCTCATGCGTAACCGACTCCCGAACCAGTTTTTTTTGGATTTTATAAGACCAAAAATTATCGTTTTAGTAAATTTAAATTTTTATTAAAATGATTTAATTATGAGGTGATCCGATCACACCTAAATAAAAAAGATTGGTGGCGACTCTATTTTCGTTTTTTCAAAATTTAAGTCGATCCCCTTTTCAAAAAAATAGTTTCGACATCTTCCAACAACAATTTCCAGCAGCCTACAAGTGGTGTCTCCAACAATCTCAACTCATTCGATCGCTCTTTGAAATGCTTGGCAACAAAATCTGAAACCCTATTCGCCTCTCTAGGCACATGCATAAACCATGGATTTTACTAACGGGGTCCCTCAACCTCTGCTCCTCAGGTTCACGATTCTGTAAAAGATTTGTAATCCCCAACTTACCACTTTCAAGCTTTACAAATCTATAACCTTGTTCCTAAATCACGTAGGTCCTTCAGCAATTGTCGCTATCTTTACCTACAAAATCGAGTTAAGACCAACATTTCGACCAAAATCCAATTTCCCCATTGGTCTCGAGCAACTCCTCCAATTACAGCACACTCACTTGACAGATTCATAGCACCATCCATATTTAAGCTCCATTTGTTTTACTAAAAATGACTTTCAGAAAATAATTTCTGAAAAATAACTTACTTTCCTGAAAATAGTTAACATTTTTTTGTGTTTGGATGAATATGTGTAAAATATTTTTTTGTTGTTTGACAAATTTCCTGAAAATATTTCATAAAAGTTGTTTTCAATAAAAAAAATACATTTGACATTTATGATAAAGAGTTTATATGAAGTAGTGAATTGACTGCAAAGTGGTGTTAAGATAAAATTATAGTAAATAATGAATCTTCATGATGTTAAGGATTAAATTGTAAACTTTGTGAAATTTATAATTGAAGCAAGAGAAGTGATATGCATGAAAATTTGTTATGTGAAATAAGATATTATAATGAATTATTTGGTTAAAGTGCTTATATGGTGAAAAATAAATTACATGGTAGTAGGGACTAAATTAAAATTGTACAAAATTGTACAATTACATGGTAATAGGGACTAAATTAAAAATTGTACAAAAGTTTAAGTGGGAAAAAATTTAATATGTGAATAAGGAAATTATGATAAAATTTTAATGAATGTGTTATGAGATGATGAAATATGCATAAAGTATTGTAAAAGTGAAATTGTAGAAAAATATGAATTTTTTAGGATAGCAAGGACTAAATTGTTAAACTTGAGAAAATATGTGTTTCGAAACAACTTTTTTTTTAAAACAAAAATCAGTGGTCGACTTAAAAACGAAAATTGGGAGTCGCCATCGATCCTTTATTGAGGTGTGATAAGCTCACCTTAAAAACGATTTTGGTCTGCGAATTTTGAGAAAATAGGTTCGGGAGTCGGTTACTCACGAGGAAGGGTTAGCACCCTCGTAACGCCCAAAATTGGTACCGAATTGATTAATTAATGTCTTAATGCCAAATGTTTGAAAAGATTTTAAAGTACGATCTTTTGAAAAGAAAAAAAAAGAAGAAAAAATAAATAAATAAAATGAATTGGATGATGAGATTCACTTATTTCAAAGAAATAAATTGTCACACTCAGTAAGTTAGAGGGCAACATCTTAAATCCTCAAAATTAAGTTTATCTTTTGACATTTAAAACCTATGCATTTAAAGAAGGATATCTAATTACTTGGGTCAAATGAGAAAATCAAAATCCAGTAAGTTAGGGTTCGATTTCACAAAATTCCTAAATATCGAATATTGCCTTTATTTTCATTTGTTAGAAGAAACCTCATCTCGAGAAAACAATATGTCATATCCAATGCGTTAGGACACAATGTATCGAATTTCCGAGAATGAGCTTTTTATTTGTGTGTTTTGATTAAAGAATAATCTCGATAATTTAGATTTGACGAGAAAAATTGGAACCTAATACGTTAGGGCTCAATTCTTTCGAAGATCCCAAATACCGAACTTTGCGTTATCTTGAAAGTTTTTAAAAAAATTGGTTTTGATACTTAAACGATATTAGACGTGACCTTTTAAACGAATAAAGTGTGATGGAGTGATAACGTACAATGCAAAAGGATAATTCAAAATTAAAATGTACACTAATGAATAATGAATAATCAATAAATAAATTTAAACAAGCATAGTATATCATACAAATAACAACATTGGCAAGTAATAGAAAACTAATTGAAACCAAGCAAATTTACATAAACATAAATAAAACATACAAATTTAAAAATAACTTAAGAAATAAATAGCATGAAAGAATGGGAATGATCATTGATAAACCGTATGAAAATAAATTTAAAGCAAATAATATATATATATATATGAGAGTTTCAAAAGAAATCCAAAAATAAAGTTAAAACATATGAAATATAACATACAAAATAATATATACTTAACCTAAACAAGTATTACATACTAAATAAAAATAATAATATAAAACCAACAACATCATGTATATGAGGTAAAAATAATTTTAATGAAAGTTATATATGTATAAAATATATATATAGTTTAGAATTAATTAATATATATTACATATGTACGTATATATATAATAAAAACAGTCTAAAAATAATAGTAAATGATAAAGTAGCATATATATATGTAGGTAAATAGAAATATAATCAAATATAATAATAATAATAACAATAATAAATATTGATAAAAAAATAATAGCAATAATAATAAAAATAATTAAGTGATTAGAAAACGCAAGTGGGACTAAATTGCAGTCAAAACAGAATTAATGGGCCACAAATGTAGTTTAAAAAAACACTGAGGGTCCAACCGCAATTCGTGAATTACGAGGGGGGCCAGATTGGAAATTATTCCATTCCCCAAAACGCAGCGCAGTGATGCGGACTGAAATGAAACAATATCAAAATGCGGGGTAAAAATTAAAAAAATAAAAGGACCGATTTAAAAATCCTGCAAGAGAAGAAGGACCTTTTGCGCAATATACCCAAGTTTTGGAAAACACGCGGATCCTTTCTCGGGTCGGGTCACTGCGCGGGTCGGAGGCTTCTAAACGACCAATACGGCACCGTTTTAGAGCTATTGAAGCAGGCCCTAAACGGTGTCGTTTTATGCACCATATAAAGGCCACTCATAACCCTAAAATCAGAGCATTTTCCATTCTTCAAACTAACCAAACAAAAAAAAACTAAATACCCCATTCCCTTTTTTATTTCAAACCCTAGAATCCTCAGCCAACTCTGATTCAAACAGAATGAACGAGGATTCTGGCGGCGTACCAGTGAAGGTAAACTCCTTCTCTTTTCCTCCCTTTTTCCTTATTGCTATATGTATATAAAAAATAAAAAATGAAAGAACCACACCAAAAATGCAGAGAAAGAAAATAAGAAGAAAAGAACCACCTTCAAAAACTAATCTTTTGTTTTTGGTTTCTTTTTTTGATACAGTATGCATAAAAAAATACAAAGGTTCTTCCCTTTCTTTTATAGCCGAGAGAAAAAGAAAGATAATAAAATAAAATTACAATATATCCATTTTCTTTCTGTTGTGTTGTTTTCGTCCCATTTGCAGGTGTACGGAGGCGGTGGACGTGGCGTGTATGGAGGAGAAGGCATACGCGTACAGAGGCTCATCACACGCGAAGGGCTTGGCTGCAGCGCCTGGATCTTCTAGGGTTTCCGTGTGTTGTATAGTGTTTTGGGCTCATTTGGGTTATTGGGTAATTCGGGTTTGGGCTGTTGTGTAATTGGGCTAATGCGTATAATTTGGGATTCTAGTGATTGGGCTTAAAATTCGAATTTGGCCCATTGTAATTGGACTTTATTAGACTATTTAATTTTGATTTTTTCATTTGGTTTATTTCACTAACGGGCCGGTCAAATTGGGCCTATTACAATGTGGATGAAATGATAAAAGTGAAATACATAGAATTTTGATATGTGAAATAGGATATTGAGATAAATTATGTGATTAAAGTGTAACAAGAAAGAAAATTGATTTAATATGATTAATTAGTGAATATTGAAATTTTATGACAAAAAGGGACTAATTTGAAAAGTTATTAAAGTTTATAAGAAAATACTTGATAAGTGAAGAATGTAACAGAGAATGTAACATCTCGGTGCTTTGACCTGATGTTTGGTCGGGTATGGGGGTGTTACAGTGAACAGAGCCTTATTAGTTTGGAAAATATCTCACGGAAAAAAATTTGGAAAGATATTTTATGGGAATAAAGGGGTAATTTTACATTAACTGGAAAATCTTTTATGCTAATCATGCTATTTTACATGAAAGAAACATCGAAAAAGGTTGAAAATATTTTTCGTAAAAGCTTTTAGGTTGAAACAAATAGAGCCTTAGTTTAATCCAACCAGATTTGGATAGGTATAACACACTATGAACGTCACGAGTGAATAAATTCATAAATGGATTCAGGATCTATTCTTCTTGGGTCTTGTCTAATGTACTGTCAATCCAGTCAATCACATCTATGTCTCTATCTTTTGGGAGACATCCGCTCTAATGTACAAGACGGAGCATCTCCCCAATTGGACTTGCTAGATTGCATATTAGTCTTTCAATCGGTTTGTTCATTCCTGATTAGACTAAGTGTAACCTCCCAAACACGACTTAAACCTTATGACCGTATTCTGAAGGCTACATTAGCCATTGAAATGACCATGTAAATTCGTTCAGTTTAAAAAAAAATCGTTTAGTTTCTACATTAGCCATTGAAGGCTACATCAGTTTGGAAAACTTAGCATGGTTGCCTTGGGTTTATTAGAAATATCAGATTGTTAGGTCTTCTATGATTTAAGTCCAATTTATTAGAAAGTCGTGTCGTTTGAAAAAAAAACTCAATTGGTTCCGTCAATAAACCTTTAAAAATCATGTTTCATCACTACACAGCGGAAAAATGAGATGCCTTTAATTTTTGTAAGAAGATCTGTGTTTTAAGTCATATTAAGTTGATTTTTAAATTTGCTCGATTTTCATCCAAACTAAACTTTCATGCATGCAAAAACCAAATAAAATCAACCCATGCCACAATCCATATTAACAAAATTTACAGTCCAAAAATAAAAACCAAAATAAATAAAGTAAAATTAAAAGTATTTTATTAACTTAAAATCTGAGATGAGACCTCCGTATACCAAATTCGATCTTAACCTTGAGGGTTATCTGTAAAAAGTAAACTAGCAGGTGAATTTAAAAAGCTCAGTGTGAGTCTAAGCATACATAAACATAGTATAGGCATACAATCAATCAATAAAGCATACAACCATTATAACAGAACATACACTAAATCATGGCATTACAAAATTTTGTACATAACATGCTCATATAAAATAGTGCAGAAGTCTTATCCATCCATCCACTACATATTACGAGTTTCGCAGAACCGGTCATCCGAACACCAAAACTATAAGAGCCAAAGCTCGATGGGGATAAACCACCAGTAACAATTTGCAATAAAACTGCCAATAATTTGTAGACAAGTTGAAAGTAAGTTGTGATAAGTCGCCAGTACTCCAACAATACTTCAGGGTTGCAGATCAACTGTCAGTATAACATATTGGATAAACCGCAGTACTCCACGAAACTCTTTCATCACCCATCAAACCTAGACCCCATATAATGAAATATGTCAATCCATTAATATAGTATATCATGCTAAACATTAACAATATCAATAACAGTGGCATGCTTAACATGCTTTTAGTTTATCAGTTTCAGTGGCATGATTTACATGCAATCGATATATATAGTAAGATTTAGTGCCATGCTTTTTCGCGCAATCAATAATCAATAACATATCTCACAATCCATAATCACTTTCGGCACTCACACATTCAATTAAACACATATTAACACATAAAAATAACAACATGCATATTACATAATTTGCAATAATCATCAAACACTCAAAGGTAAGACCCATACTTGATTAATTGTGAAACAAAAATACTAACGCTATCCTGCAACTCCAACATTTAGATCTAAATAAATCCCAATCAAATCTATACGTGAGACATACAAAACAATATTAAACCAACCTTCAATCACCTATAGAGGGTTCGAACAAAGCAGGGAATAATCTAAAATTTTCAAATCTAAAGTTAGGGATCAATACTTACTCTATTTGGCTTACGATGGGATTGCAAACAGATTTTTGATATTATTGCTAATCTGAATGATTTGGATCAGAACCTTTAATCAACAGAGCACAAATAAATAGGAACAGAGAGATTTACTGGGTGGCAACGGCAAAGGTGGTGGCTTCATTGGGATGGCGATAATGAGGAAGAAAAGTGGCAACGATGATGCGGCAATGGAGAAGATAAATGGTAGCTGAGGGGCGACAACAACAATAGTGTAGGAAAAGAGAAGGGGTGGCATAAGGTTGCAAAATAATAAGGGTTAGGGTGGCACAATGAAAAAGAAATGAGAGAAAAATTGCGAACGAAAAGAGAAAAGGGATAGGGTTGGACGACAAAGAGGCAAAACAAATGAACAAAAGGCTGAACAGAAGAGAAAAAAAACATATTTATACTAGGTTTTTATAGGCATGGACGACACATAGCTAGGGTTTTGGGCAAAATTATTGAAAATAAAAGTTATATGGGAGAGGGAAATTGAACTTGGGTCTCAAGGACAATTTTACAATTTCTTAACTACTAGACCAATAACTCATTCTTGCTATAACCATGCAATTTTATCAATAAGAATTTGGGATGTGACACTAAGGACATGTTTAGATTCGTCGACTAGTATAAATTATCTTTCTGTATTATGATCTGACCGTGTAATACCACTTAGTATTAGTTTAAATATTGGACAACTTGTGAGCAACTTTTGCTTTTATTTTGCTTTGCGTTCAAAAACAACATGAAGACAATTATAAAAAGTACATTAATGTAATCAATGAATTTTTTATTGACTAATCTATTTGAAAAAATTACAAGTGTACATAGACAAAAATGCTACACTCAGGGCACCAAATCCAATATTAATAACTCTCCCTATAGATACACATATGGCCTTGAGAATACTTTTTTTTGTACATTTGCACAATGAGTCTTGGAAGATGAATTGATGCAATAATGGAATTAGGAAACATATTCGACGTAGAAAATAAAGATAGCCAAGGTTGAACTGTGAGATACTGATCAAACACCACCCATGGCCCTTCCACAAAAACCTGCACATAATCATCCTCAGGCATAAACCTTCCATATAATAATTGCTTTCAAGGTCCATTGATTAAAACGACTGTGATGGATTCCACAATGAATGAATCTTATTCGGTAAAGCATGAAATCTAATCTTTCTTCCCAAGAGCTTTAGGATCGCAGTCTTTGATATACTCTCCTCCAAAAAATTATGGACCCTATCCAAAAGTTGGATTGATGGTATCCTATCCACTATTTCTCTTTCCACATCATCGTCGCGAAGATCAATATCATCATTTGTGTAAACCTCACTCTGATGAGTATCTAACCAGTTGTCATTCATTAGCATATCCTTAAGGACATTCGTGCATTATTTGAACTATTTGATTCCTTATTCCATTATCAGGGGGGTCCTCCTCCCATAACGCATCTTCTTGGTGGCACAGCCACCACCTTGTAGAGATCGAGATTGATTAAGACTTCCAACACTGTCCATCGTAAGAAAAAACATGAATGATACAACTTATAATTTATTTATTTCATATTCAAAAGGTAATACGGAAAATAATATGAATTAGATTTTAATTTTTTTTATTTAGATTTAAATATTACAAAAAAAGTACATATTTTTTCAAATTATTGTCATCACTGTTAGACCCGATCATAGTCGGACCACCGCCCAGGTCCGAAGGCCCGCCAAAAAAGTGAGTTTGGGCAAAAATATAAACCCAAAAAGTAAGTTTGGACTAAAAAAATAAGGCCCATTTTCTAAGCGGGTCAGGCCTTGGGTAATATTATTTTAGCTCGAGCCCAACCCAAATTTGCCTAATTTTTTTACTATTGTTTTTTGTTGTTTGTTGTAATTTTGATGTTGTTTTGCTGTCATTTTGATATTATATTGCTACTATTTTATTGTTATTGTTTTGATATTGTATAAATCTTGTTTTATTATTAATTTTGCTACTATTTTAGAGACATTTATTTTGCTAAGTTGTAACTATCTTAGAGTTAATTAAGTATAAAGACTTTTTTTAATGTATTTTTCATTTGTTGGGAAATATTTATTTTAATACTTTTAGTGTATTTGATTTATTATATTTTTTAATTTTTTATATAAAAAAATTAATAGGGGTGGGCTGAGCTTGGATTTAGCATTTGTTATATGGGTTGGGCTTGAGTAAAATTTTAAGCCCATTTTTCGACTCAGACCGAGCCCGAACCTAAAATTTTACATTGACCCGACTCGACCCATGATCAAGTCTAATCCCTATTAATAACCATAAAATATTCTCAATATTAATTACCTTATTTGGCTGCTTAAAGAAACATTCAAAATAAAAATAAATTTTAATAATTTTACAAAATAAACAAATTGTAATTGGCAAAAGGGACTATCAAAATATGGAGGAAAAAAGAATGAACAGAATTAGAAATATGAGATGGCAGCTTTGGAAAGGTAATATTATATGAGAGCGAAAAACTTTAATAATACATAAAACTCACCTAAATTGAGCTAAATTTCATTCCTCGACTATGGTAATATCAATCACGCCATTTATACTAACCATTATTATTTTTAAATAATCTCATCGTACGTTTTAATTATATCTAATTTTTTTTAACAATGCTTAAAATTATTCATAGTCCTTTCTTAACCCATAAATAGGAAAATAATGCGTTTTGGCGTACTTGAACTCACGGCCTCCTGTATTGATAATAATGTTCATGCCAATCAAATTAAGACTGAATCGACCTAATAACCATTATTTTTACCATCAAACAATTGGTTATTATAAGTATTACTCAAAATTTAAAAAGATAAATCAAAATAGTTATTACTGAATCAGAATGTTTAGAATCGTATTTGAAATTCAACTTTTTTTTATAAATTATATACTACTTTTTTATCAATGCTTTACTACTATTTTTATTCATTGTGCATTAATTTTTATATATATATTAATATTTAATTATGAATTTTATTATATTTGCTTTTTTTCTCAAATGCTAATTATCAAAAATTGAATTAATAAATTTATATTAAAAGATTTGATATTTTAGAAACATACAATTTAATTATCCATAATTGTGAGCCAAATTATAAATTAAAATCTAAAATTGATGTTATAATAATGATGACATATTTAAATGTATACTTTTTTAATCTTATTAAAGCTTAAACAAATTTTGAAATTTTAATGATGAAATTTATAATTATTGTCTTATCTATAATAATTTACTACTTTATTATGAATTAACTATTATGTTTTTTTATTCAGTAAAATATTATTAATATATCACTCTAACTTATTTAATTATTTTCTAATAAATTTATAACTTTTACTTAATTTTTATTAATTTTAAGCTTGTAGTTTAAAATTATTCAATGCGTTGACTAAATTATGAATTAACATGTAAATTAAAATAATTAAAGTATTTATTAAAATTTTAAAATATAATGCTACAAAATTTTAATATTTGTAAATGTAAACATTATTTTTATTAATAGATTATATAATTTGTACAATTGTGATTATGAATTTGACTATTATGTTATCAATTATTTAATATTATCTTGTACAATATTTTAAAAATATTATAGTATTGTTTTGTACAATATATTTTTAAAATATTATGGAAGTTATCTCAATTTCAAACTTAAATGATTAATTATAATTTTATTTTTAGAAATAATTTTATCCTTAAATTATTAAATCTTAAAATTTTCTTCAAACATATTTTATAAAAATTTTAAGGATAAATTTCAAAATTAAATATGAACTTGATTTATGTGTAATTGTATACATTAACTTTAATTTGGTGCAATTATACACGTGAAACTCTAATTGTAGTCCAAATGTATACTTGAAACTTTAATTTTAATTTTAATTTAATCATACACATTTAAAGAAATAAATATATCAATTTATTTTTATATTGGATAAATATAATTATTTATGTATACAATATATAAATATAAAATGATGTTATATGAACAATGATGTTAATAATGTATAAGGATTGGATCAAATCAAAATTTCATATGTAAAATTGTACAAAATCAAAGTTCATGTATACAATTACACATAGTTCATGTATAATTTTGATATTTATCTCAAATTTTAATTCAAAACTTTAGAATTTAATGGCTTAATTGTAGGTTAACAAACTATATATTAATTAAATTAAGTTATTTTATTTTTGAAATAATTAAATAGAAAAAAACTATTAATTTGAAATTTAAATAAGCTAATTAAAAATTTTATATACAAATTTATTAAATTTAAAGTAGATTACTATTATGAGAATGACATTTTTAAATATTAATTAATTGCAGTTTAAATAAAACAAAGAAATCAAATATTTAATGCTAGAGGTGCTCATGGGCCGGGCCGGGCCCATAAAAAATTTTGCCCCGAGTCCTAGGCCCGGGCCCGGCCCGAAATATGGGCTTGAAATTTTGCCCAGGCCCGACCCGGGAAAAAAATCATAAGCCCGGGCCCGGCCCAGCCCATTTTTTAATAAATACCAAAAAAATATTTTAAAAATTAAAAAAAGTATTTTAAAAATATTTTAAAAACATTTTAAAATTAAAAAAAGTTTAAAAAGTATTTTAAAAATATTTTAAAATTAAAAAATAAAAAAAAGTATTATTATATCGGGCCGAGGCCGGGCCAAAAAAGTGGTGCCCGAGGCCCGGCCTGTTTTCTAAACAGGCCTCGTTTTTGTTGCCCAAGCCCATATTTCAAGCCTATATTTTTACCCAAACCCTCCCGGCCCATGAGCACCTCTAGATAGCATGACTCCGTTAATTTTAGAAATTTTTAAAGGTAAATTATGGTAGAGGTCACCCAACTATGTTTTTTTTTCCTTTTTGGTCACACAATTATGAAAAGTTATAAATAGTCACCTAACTGTTTAATTTTATATTTTTTGGTTACCAACTAACTAATGTAAACATGGAAACATTTAAAAATCTAATATAATTGAGTGACCAAAAAAGACAAAATTGAATAGCTAAGTGAATTTATAACTTTCCATAGTTGGGTAATAAAAAAAGATGTAATAATTGAGTGACCAAAAAAGAAAAAAAAGGCCATAAAAAATATATTAAAAGTTAATTTGATATATACACTTGCATACATAGACGATAGATATAAATGTTATATAACCACTTCAAGGTGACGGATGAAGGCAGCACAAGCAGCGGCTCCCAACCAAGCATAAGCTTTAAAAGGAAAACAGAAAATTGATAACAGAAAGAAGAATGATTTTTTATAATATTTGGAAGGGGCAAATAGGATAAGCAGGCATCCGACTATTTCTCCTTACACAACACATAAAGAAGAAAATAAATGATAGAAACATTTATCTACCGTGACAAGTTCCCAACTAAATCCTATACACACAGACAACCGAGATGCAGAAGCCTCTCCCTGTCCTAAACGGCTAGCAAAGGGAGAAATATACGTGAACTAAACAAATAAATGAATTCATATAGACCCATCGCCTATCAAGACAACCCAGTTGGCATCATCGCAGCAACAGCTGTACCAGGGATGGCTATCCTCGCAGTTTTAACATTTGAAGCCAGGGCAGATCGACAGCACAATTATAAGAACCAAGGCAAGAACGATTCCAAACACAATCAATTTCATCTTCATGTTCTCAATCCACATCTTTCTTTTTATCTTAGTTCCCTGCTGCCTAAAATCTTGTGCCTGGAATGCAGCATCATTGTACATCCACTTAAAATGCATCATACAGTGCAACAGCATAAGAAGTATAATTGGAATTTTACATTGAGGAGAATTAAATCATTTTGAAAAAGAAAAAAGAAAAAACCAAGTTTGGTAAGGAAACAATTTCCCCATAATGCAACCTATGAAATGCAGTTTGAATAAGAGTAACCTGTGAACGAAGGTTTTCAGTTTTATCCACCAGCAACTCAATCTTCTCACCACGGTCAAGTACCTGCCAAATTGAAATGGTATTACCAAATGAAAACAACTATCATTCTATTTTATAACCCATGCTTGCTAATTATGACAACTGGTTATGCATATCTAGCCATATTTTAATGTCAAACTACATATACAACATCTACAGAGTCAGAATGCGCTTATTACCTTCTCAATATTTTCCATCATAACACCCTTGACTTCAGAAACTTGGGCCTTCACTTTGGCAAGTTTGCTGATCTCTTCAGGATGTTCCACACAATACTTCATATGCTCCTTCAATTTGGACCTATCATGTACAATGAACTAAGCACACCACCATGCAGAAGGATATAATTCTAGGAGAAGAAACTTAAGAGTGAGATATACTTAAATTCTCTATTCAGGCTCTTGGCAGTAGCAGTTGCAGCCTTCCCTCCACCGTATCTTCTGCTGAAGTCTTCCTTAATTCTTTCCAGAAATGCAATTGGAATTTGCCTGCCAGCAGATTCAACTGCAACCACACAGTAGGCTGCAGCACCAAATGTATTTGAACAAAACGAGTATGAAAATAAGCAATCATTTCTTGATTAATTTCCCATTCAAACCAGAAGTCAGCATCCAAATCTATGATTAAAATGACTATGTTTAGAAAAGGATAACTATATCTCCCTTTTTCTCTCTGAAGGCACAAACCAACAGCTTTAAATCTAGAAAACAATATGCACGAATTTGCATCAAGATGCAACCACGAAGAAAGCTAAAAAACTGCAGGCCGCTACAATTGTAAATGAGACAGTGACCTGGATATGATTGTCGATGGAAAAGATGAACATGACAAAACATGTAACGAACAATGTATAAAAAAGGCTTCCTTTTGCTTCCCAACATCAATTTTACTTTCTGCATATGAAGAATCCATTTGGTACCACAATTATTACCAGCATAGAACTCATTTGCAAGCATTGTCATTGGTGTGAATCCAGATACGCAATACATACACATGCTTGGTTAACATGAAAATGTTTAGACTCATCCCATTAATGCATTCACACCGAATATTACCTTGCCTATCAAAAGAAGAAAAGAGGAAAAACCATCCACCAAAAGATACAGTATCATATCACGCATTAACAAAGCTAATCAGATTATAATATACATCCATATGATACATCATTGTCCATTGAAACAGGACGGAAAAAGAAAACATTTATCGCAATTGCCTAATTGTGGTCAGTTGCAGTATATACTCAAAACCACAAAATAGCGGTCATAACATCCCGCTGCTCTCTATATTTAAATCCCAGAAAATTTTCTTTCTTTATAAGGAACATTACAGAACATGTTCAACGATTTGAACAATCTTGGCGTTCTTTTATTGATTCATTCCACTAAAGAGAGAACAACCAACGCAAATCTTACACGAATAAGCAAAATCAAGAGGACTAAAAACCAAGGAAATCAACAAAACTAAACAATAAAAAGGACAGCATGTCGGTATTCATATTAAAATCATTAAATAATCAATCCAAAAAGAAAAGAGTCCGGAGACCACTCCAATTTGGAAAACAAAAGGCCAAACCAATCAGATAACACGAAGATACTGATCGCAAATCGTAACCAAAAGATGAAAAGGAAAAAAAAAAAAGACATTCATACTGAATCCATTCTCAACGAGGTAATTGAAGGTGTGGCCATCGCAATTGTAGGTAAATTTGTTGTTGGAAGTAGGGAGCTTCTGGAGACATTGACCGGCAATGCTTGTGAAGTTACCGGTGAACTCGGTATACTCAGCGAGGATCACCGTGCCACGAGCCACAAAGCTGTAGATCAACGTCTGTTGCCCCATCTCTCAAAACCCTAAACCTAGAATTCAAGAACCAAAAATTCAATTTGCAAATGACAGAAAATGAAAAGAGATTAAAGGAAAGAGAGCGAAGAGTGTGGATGGGATGGGATCGGACAAGAAAATAGGATTAACGACGAAATGCTGAAATTGCGGTAAATGTAGTTAATTTTGTGAGTACTAAATATTTTCTGCAATTAAAATTAAAATTAAAAAGTTACATATTTAGAAATAAAATGGGATAGGAGAGGAGTGGAGGTGGAGGAAATATTTCAAAGCTGAAGAAGTTGTAGACTCTGAGATTTTGGTTCTTCTCTTTGGGAGGGATTTTAAAAACTAGCGACTAGGCCTCACCTTGGGCCATTACTGAAGCTCTCTACACCCACCTCTGGATTAGGAAAAACTATTAAGCAACTTGCCCAAAAAGTTTGCTCCATCCAGCCTCGAGCTTCAATATTAGTTTATATTAAATTACTTTTATATATTATACGAAAATTAAATGTATAATACATTAATTAAATAAAACTGGTGGGAAAAATGTAAACACTCTAAAGGAACCTACTCGCCTTAGACTAAGGGTGGGTTTGGATGGATGATTAGGTGCGGTGCAGTGCGTTTAGTTTATTTTTTGTCTCACGCTATAGTATCTAATCTCACCGCCACCGCTGTTTTTACACTAACCGCGGGTAAACGCACCACCCATATAACCCTAAGAAAGCTCAGTTTCTTCACCAACCCCATCATGAGCCATGAAGCTATTATATTGAAGCTGTCAAGGGTTTAGGAACCCTTAAGTAATTCATGCTTTGGTTGCCTCTAAAGATCTCAATATTGTTTTCTTAAGCCAAACTCTCTCAACATTATCCAAAACTATTTAAATCTAAATTTATTAATTATACCATACTTATTATATTATTTATATATACGAAAATAAATATAAAAACTTAAACAATCAAAAGTTAATTGTTTGGTTTTATATTTTAGATTTACTTGAAAATAAGCTTCTCAAAGCTCAATCCGCTCAACTATTTCTATTTTTATGTTGTATAAATTAAAATATCATGATGAATTAATTTAACTTTAAATTTATTATTACACTTTTATTTTCTTTCAACTTTATTCTTTTAGAAGCAATTAGTTTTTTAATAATTAAATATCATTAAATTATTTTTAACTTTTATTATAATTTTTATGAATGATATAAAGCACATTATTTTATAAAAATGTTAAAATTAATAAATCATATAAAAGGATGCAATTATTTTATTTTATAAATAAATACTTCAAAAAGTGATATAATATAATTCAACAAATTTGCACTGCTTTGAGTATTGTTCTTTTTGTAAAAGGTTAAATAAATCTTTATTTCTAAGAAAATATGATAAAAATATGTCATAAGTGATTTTTATTCAAATTTGTAATATTATTATAATTTTAAAATATATTATGATTAAAAACTTTTAAATTTTATATAAAATTTGAAATATATTTTGTTTTTATGTTCTATAATTTAAAAATACCATGATGAGTTAATTTATTTTTAAATTTATTATTACAATTTTATTTTCTTTCAATTTTAAATGTAATATATAATATAAAAATAATAGGAAAGAGCACTATATAAAAGTAAACTGCTTTCCAAATTTGTTAAAAGAGGACGTGGCATTATTTTATTTGGTTAGTGACGGGGGATTTCCTTCCATCATGAACTTTAGGCACTTAAAAGCTGTTTTTTTAAAAAGAAAGTAAATTAGAATAAATTTTTGTTTTATAATTTAATTAAAAAAAAGTTACAATTTGGTTATTAAATTATTCAAAAGTTTTTATTTAAGTCACTAAATTATTCATAAGCTTTTATTTATGTCATTGGGTTGTTAAGTTTTTTCTTTTAAAAAAAAAAGTTCCGCCAATAAACTCCAAGTGACAATTCGATGATCGGTATGGTGAATCAGTATCCATCGATAAGTAAAAAAATATACCTTAGATCCAAGTTGATATCATAGTCAATATCGAATATCAAATAAAATAGTTGTTTGAATTTTGGTTAACAAATTCATGACATCCAAGTTATTTAATGAAAGAAAACGAATTGTAAATGTCGAAACCACTTTTTTTGAAATCGACTTTATTTTGAAAACGAAAATGGGAGTTACTACCAATCCTTTCTAAGAGGTGTGATCGGGTCACCTTATAATTTGATCGTTCTAATAAGAGATTTGATTTACTAAAACAAATATTTTTGGTCTACGAAATTCAGGAAACGGGTTTGGGAGTCGGTTACGCACGAGGAAGGATTAACACCCTCGTGTCGCCTAAAATCGATACCTAGTTGATTAATTAAAGTCTTGGTGTCGAAAATTGAAAATCCAAAAAGAATTTAAAAATACAATCCCTCTTTGTATTAATATTTTTGCTTAAAAAAATGTTTGAATAAATTGAAACGCATGTTAAAGACTCTCTCGTCTCGCAGTGACAAAATGTCACATCCCGTAAGTTAGGACATGACACCTCGAATCTTTGAGAATAAACTTGCCTTTTATTTTTTATTTAAATCTCATGTATTTTAATTTTAAAAAGATATTTGGTTATTTAGATTCAACGAGAAAATCGAAACCCTATAAATTAGGGTACGACTTCTCGAATTTTCAAATACGAAACATTGCCTATTCTTAAAAATTTCCTTTTTATGCACCAAATAAAAATTAATATAACACTTACAAAGGCGTACATGTTTAATTCGGGCATCGTATAAAAAAATGGACAAATGTGTTTGAACATAGTGTATAATACAATGATAATGAACTAATAAGACGTGGCTATGGGTAGGACATTTATATTAGAATGATAAATGAGAAGTAAATGGCTAAATACTATGGCAATAATAATGTGAATATAGCAATAAAAAATTAATTTATGACATCACAACATAATTCAAAATGAAAATGAAAATGAAAATCAAAATGAAAATCAAAATGAAAGGTGCTTAATGAATATATGTGGTGTCTAATTTTAAATATTTAAAAAAGAATAATAAATTGATTGATAGATAAAACTAATATCATTAAATTGAAGTATTTAAAAAATAAATAAATAAATTGATAAAACCAATATGAATAATATCGAATTTAAAATTTCTTTAAAAGTAAAAGAATAAATAAGTGAATAAATAGATAAAACAAATGTAAACAATATTAAATTTAAGCATTTGAAAATAAAAGAATAATAAATAAATAAGTAAATAGATAACGTAAATATTCATAATATTAAATTTAAATATTTTAAAAGTAAAAGAATGATAAATAAATGAGTAAATAAATAAAATAAATATATAGTATTAAACGTGGATATTTTAAACGGTAAAAGAATTATGAACAAAAGTAAAAAGGAAAAATGCTAATCAACATATACACAATCTTATTTTTAAGCACATATATAAAAATGAGTAATAAAGTAAAAATAATAAAGCAAAATAAATAAAGATACCCAATAAAAAAAATAAGAGAACAATTTTGAATATAAACTAAAAAATAAAATAATAGAAGAAATAAATAAAGAATTAAAATGAATAAAGGACCCGACTGCCACTCAAATTAAAATAGCAGGATAAATTAAGATAAAAAAAAACAAAGAACTAATTTGAAAGGCGCGAAAACAAACGAGGACTAAATGGAAAAATAACTCGATCCCCTGGACTTGTGTCCCTTCTAGCGAGCCAGGGACTAAATTGAAAAGCGCAAAATTTCGGTGGCCAAATTTTTAAAAAAAAGTGAAAAGGGACTAAACTAACATAACCTAAAAATGTAGGAGGACCAGGGGCGTAAATAGTCCAAAAATTGAAAACACGCTGATCCCCCCTGGAGCGGGTCGGGTCGCGCATGGGTTGGCCTTAAACGGCACCGTTTTGGCACTTAAATGGCCAAAGTGAAACGGCGTTGTTTCACACTGTTATAAAAATTAATTTTTTTTCCAAAATTTTCATTTTCAACTTCCTTCTTCAAAAAAAAAAAACAAAAATCATGTCAACCTCTCTCTTCCGCTCCAGGCTCTGGTCAAGGATTCGACCATCGGCCATCGTGCCGGCCATCGGTCACCAGTGACATCGCCACCGTCCGCAGTGGCCGAAAAACACCAAAAACCCCGTTTTACTATTTTGACCATCCTAAACCCAAATTTGGGCCCAAAATTCCCGAAATCCTCATGAAAACGACCCGAATGTTAAAAACCCTTCGATTTTCGGCCACTTTTCATTAGAAGTGGCTACCTCAGCTATTTCCGCCGACTGAGCGCGAAGGTTTGTTTTCTCTAAACCTTTCTTTTGTTGTTTTTTTATTTATTTTTTATTTACAAAATAAATCTATTCTAAAATAAAACAAAAGAAAAAATGAATCACTTTTAGAAATTTCTATTCTGTTTTTTATTGATATTCGTGTTTTTTTGTTTGTACTTGATTGTCCAGATCAAGGCACAACACAGCTTCTCAATTGGGAAATATCTTGTCTTACATTCAGTGAATTTCTTATTGAGATAGTATATCGCTCTTTCTTTTCCCCCTGATTCATCATGTTGGCCAAGCACGCATCCCATGGAATTCCCAAATACTGCCAAGTATAGTATCAGCGACCTATCTGGGCTAGGAGGCATTAGTACTGGAGCATTGGACTAGTAATATTTGACTTTGTCGAAAGTCTTCCGGCACTCCTCATCCCAAACGCCTGGATTGTGTTTCTTAAGGAGACAGAATATAGGGTCACATTTCTCAATTAGTTATGAAATGAACCGGGTGATGTAATATAGTCTTCCTAGGAAACCTTGAACTTCTTTTTGAGTGCGCGGCTGAGGCAATTATTGGATAGCCTTGACTTTGTCCGGGTCGATCTTGATTCCATTTTCACTAACTATAAATCCTAACAATTTTCTCGACCTAGCCCCGAAAGTACATTTTGTTGGATTGCGCTTTAGCTGGAATTTTCTCAATCTCAAAAACAATTTCCTCAAAACTTGTACATGCTCCTTTTCTGTTTGGGATTTGGCAATCACATCGTCGACATAAACTTCGATTTCTTTGTGCATCATATCATGGAACAGGGTTACCATGGCTTTCTGATATGTCGCTCCCGCGTTTTTCAGTCTAAATGGCATTACTTTATAGCAGAATATTCTCCACATGGTTACAAATGTGGTATTTTCCATGTCTTCAGGATGCATCTTTATCTGGTTGCATCTTGAGTAGCCTTCATGAAGGAGAACAGTGAGTAACCTGCTGTATTATCCACTAAGGCGTTGATGTGAGGCAATGGGAAATTGTCTTTTGAGCTGGCCTTGTTTAAGTCTCTGTAGTCTACGCACATTCGTACTTTTCCATATTTTTTAGGGACAGAGACAATATTGACTACCCATTCCTAGTATTTGACCACTTGTAAGAAACCAACATCGAATTGCTTCTTGACTTCTTCTTTTATTTTTATCACACTATCGGGTCTCATCCTTCAGAGCTTCTGTTGAATTGGCTTGCACTCTTCCTTTATGGGGAGCCGGTGCACCACGATATCAGTACTTAGACCAGACATGTCTTGATACGACCATGCAAATACATCTTTAAATTCTTGGAGTAACTCAATGAGGTACCGCTTTGTCTCTGAGGTAATGCAAGCTCCGATCTTCACTTCTTTCTTTTCTTGTCCGTCTCCCAAGTTCACAATTTCTACTAACTCTTTGTGAGGTAGAATCTGTTTCTCCTCTTGTTCTACCATCCTTAACAAATCAGGAGATAGGTTACAATCTCTATCATTTCCAAAGTCCTAAGGTTCTTTTAGACACATATCTCGCTCAAAAGGAGATTCTGAGTCAGTAGCAGCGTCGATCATATCATTGATATCTGAAGACTTATTATAGGAACGAAGGAAGATCCAAAGAACAAAAGAATCTAATAATAACTATTTGTATGGTATGATTATGAATGAAATGAAAGAATAAAAGGATATTTGCTCAAAATGATATGTAAAGATGCATTTTATTGAAATAAAGATGTTAGGCATATGCCTATTTCACAAAAGGATTCTTATTACTTTTATGCTTAAAGTAACAAGTGTGTTTGAACATTACTTTGAATTAGCTCTAAAAACTACAGGAATTTCTTCCGCAGTCCAATTGTTCAGAACACTTCCAGGTACATAAGGGCGAATGCCCGACAAATGCTCTTCTCCAATTCCTTCTTTGAATATGGCGTTGATGTTTAGGTTTCCCAACATTTCCTCCGCAGTTTCCCTCATTGACATCTTCTGTTTAGGGTAAATAGTTCCTCCTGATATGAATGTTCTAGATATATGGGGAAAGGTCATTGGTTCCCATTTGATCTCTCCCATATTTAAAACGTGCTCTCCTTCTCTCTTGCTTCTTTTCCAACTCCTTCTTTCTTTATTTCGCTTCTAGCTTATATCCTAAACCAAAACGGTCTTGTTTGTCTCTCAGCATTGGTGCTTCAACCCTTCCTTGTAGGTATCTCCTAAGTCCTCTTCCCGGTACAGCTCCTTTCCCGACTGTTGTAACGCTTAGGTTTGTGTGAGTGTACACAGTCGTTATCAAGTAATAAGTAAGTATCGAGTTATCGTCTCCACATGGATTGTATTTGTGCTAAGTCACTTAATTTGTAAAATTATATTAACAATTTGGTAAATAAAAACACAATATAGTTGAGAAGTGGTTATTAAAATATATTAAACTAAATGCAATGATCCCTAATGCCAATATCCTAAGTATGCAAACTATTTGATTGCAATAGATTTTAGTAAAATTAAACACGATTTGCAATAATTATAACATAAATAAACTAGGACAATTACTTTAATTAAACTCAATTTATTATCAACATGCTTAATAACATCCGGAAAAACATTCCATGGCAACTTGATCTTTCATGAGTTTGGAAATCACATTAGGTCCTTTCGGAATCCTTTACTTAGTAAATATGCATTTTACTGATCCTTATTTACTAAGGGTTTCTTAGCATTCGTGTGAGGTAATAGGGACGTGTTAGGTTTGAAACAATTTAGTCACACAAATCTAAGAACTATGCAGATAACAGAGCTTGGTTAGAGTTGTTATGCAACCTACAATTTAATCGTGTTAGGATCTAAATTGAGCATGAACATTTCAACTATGCGTCCATTAGCCATCGTCTGGTTAGGATCGCTTAGCTAATTCAGGTGCATTTCAATCTCGTATGAACGAAATACAGACTTGATTTTAATTGAAAACATGATCGATTGAGGCACAAACATTATGAGCATAAATTAAATAAATATTATTTAATCAAAGCAATCATCCTAGCTTAAATAAAATTAAGCAAACATTGTTGTAAACAAGAACAAATAACACATAGCAAACATCTTTATATTAAGTTAAAGAAAAGAAATATTAAACCCAATTCAGAGTGGCTGTCACCCAAGACTCTGACTGACCAACCAAGGGTTCTTTAAGAGGCTTAATTACTAAAATCTCTACGAAGAGATGATGCTAGGTGTGAGAATGGAAAAAGGCTAAGAGAAAAAGAGAGAATGATACTTGATGGATGCTTGAAGGATGATGAATGAAAGAATGAGAGAGTCTTATTTATAGGTGAGGAGAGAGAGATAGTTTGCTAAAAATAGGAGTTTCCATCTTTTGAAGCATCTTCCACGGGTGGCCGACCATAATTTTAGTAAGTTGAGCTGATTTTTCCTTGATTTTTGGTCAATTTGAGTGCCACAACAACTCAAGACTGAGACTCGGTCAAGTGAAAATCTTCAAGTAAATATCTAATTTCTTCAACTCTTCAAGGACCTTGTGCAATTAAACAAAAAAGTGGTTTATGGACAGCCATGTACAGCCGAATTTTGGGTTGACTTGGTCTCCAATTTTGACGGTTTTGTAATCCAGCAAAGCTATCAGACCTATCCAAAACAAGTTAGACGACCAAAGAATTAAATTTATCCAATTTAATTAATTAATTAAAACCCAAATTATTAATGAAATATTTTAAAATGAATTATTAAATATAATTTTTTATATTTTATTATTTAATTTAATCATGCATGACCCACTTTATGTCCTAAAAATATAATATATTCAAATTAATATAAAATAAGTCATTTATTGCATGAAAACTATATAATAAAGCATAAAATCACACTTTAATAATTTCTATGTCCTAATTTCATATTTTCACATATTTTATTAATTTATTAAATAATTACTTAGTTTTAACAACGGATTTAAGTAAAAAGGTGATAAATTACATAGAAAAAATCCTATATATTTTTTCGTTCACAACTGTCAGTTGTAGGCCTATTCTTGTAGTCTTGGATATTTTAGGCATTGGGATTTTGTTTCCTTTGATAATGAATGTTGTGTTGACAAATTCCAGCGATCGAAAAGAACATTCTATCGCCTCATCGTCTGCCCCTATGTATGGCGCGTCACTGGTAACGGATGCAATAATGTCTTCTTCCGCGTTTATCGTTACCAGTCTACCCTCAATTACCAACTTTAACTTTTGGTGCAATGATGACAGCACTGCCCCCGTTGAGTGAATCCAAGGCCTACCCAACAAGCAATTATAAGAAAGCTTGATGTCCATCACTAAAAAGTCTACTTCATACGTGTTTGGACCAATCAAAAGAGGTATCTCGATCCTTCCTATTACCTTTATTTCAGTACTATCGAATGCTCTCACTATGTTTCGGCATGTTTTCATATGAGAGCTATCCACAGGCAACCTATTCAGTATGGATAGGGGTAAGACATTTAGGGCCGATCCATTACCAATTAACGCCCTTGGCAATGTGTATCCTTTACAGCGAGTGGTAATGTGCAGAGCTTTTGTAGATCCCATGCCTCCTAGCGGTATTTCATCATCATTAAAAAAGATAAAATTATCAGCGCTTATGTTATTGACCAAATAATCCAGCTTGTTGACAGAGATATCATCCGCGACATAAGTTTCATTCAGCACTTTCATCAATGCGCTACGATGTGTCTCTGAGCTTAAGAGTAAAGCCAGTACCGATATGCGAGCTGAGTGCTTGTGTAGTTGTTCTACAACGCTATACTGGCTGTGCTTTAGAAATTTCAAGAATTCTGTAGCCTCTTTCTCAGTTATCGGCTTATTAACAGGTGATTCAACTCTGGCCAGCTTCTCTTTCTTTTGTTCAACCACTAAGGAATCATAGGGCCTTCCACTGCGCGTGTAGCAACCCACATCCTGACTCTTTTCTGAAGTGCTGACTGGGTTTTCCTCTCCCGGGATCGTCACGTTGCAGTCGTAATTCCAGAGAACCCTTTTATTGTCCTTATAGGGAGAAGCTATGGGTTTTTGGATTATGACCCTTGTGTAATTTGTGCTCCGACTTCATTGATTCTTGGTCGTGAGATAATTACCACCGAGTGATTGGCCCTATAGACCTTCTCTGTCGATCATTCTTTTAAGGCGCACACATTTTTTCCTTCTGGGCCTTTGGCATATTCGAAAAATTCTAGCTCCTTCTTATCCATCAGACCTTGTATTAAGGCCCTGAATTCAATGCACTCTTGGATCTCATGACCCTTTTCATTATGGAACTCACAGTAGTCCTTTAATTCTTTGAGTCTCTCCCTTAAATCCTGTGGGATTAATCCTCCCTCAACTTTTTCTTCCAAACCCATCTCAGTGGGGTTTTAACTTCTGCTACATCCATCTTGTTTCTCTTCCCTCCACTCTCGATTATCGCGTTTACCCCTTTATTGGAATGACCGAGTAATGGATTTTTTGCCACATTAGGTCTCGATGGATCTTCAAACTTCACAATGCCCCTCTTAATAAACCTTTCAATTAACTTTTTAAAGGCAGTGTAGTTCTCAATTGAGTGTCCCGTAATTCCCGCGTGATACTCACATTGAGTATTCGCGTCATACCATTTGAGGAATAAAGGTTGTATAGGTTTCAAGTAGAAAGGGGATACCACATGTGCATCAAACAAATTTTGATACAACTCCCTATATATCATTGGGATAGGCGTGAACTGGAGTCTTTCTACGTTCGGCATTATATTAGATTCTTGCCTCGGGGACCCTGATGACTAGTAGTTACCATCCTTGGCTGGCTTACAGTGATCGGCTTTACCAAACTCGCATTATTCACCTTATTTTCCTTCTTCCTTGGGGCTGATCTTTTGGCGTCTTCCCCTCCGTCTATTTTCCCGCATCTTATTGCTTTTTCTATCATCTCTCCAGACATTACCATATCTGAGAAGCTCTTAGTAGCGCTTCCCAACATATGGTTAATGAACAGAGCCTTCAAAGTATTAATGATAAGCATGATTGTTTCCTTCTCTAGAAGAGGTGGTTGGACTTTGCATCGCTACCTCTCTCCATCTTTAGGCATACTGTCTGAAGCTCTCACTTAGCTTATTTTCCATATTTTACAGTGTGATTCTGTTGGGTGTCATGTCTGTCACATGACTATATTGTTTCATAAAAGCCTATGCCAAATCCTTCCATGAATTGATTTTGGCACGGCTCAGTTGGTTGTACCATTTGGTTACAGACCCGATCAGATTGTCTTAGAAGTAGTGAATTAATAACTGATCATTATCAACAGAACATCATAATGTGAGCTTCAGGGCAGCTAGTCCAGTTATACTTTTCAAACTCTAGAGTTTTGAACTTTGGTGGGAGCACTAGATCTAGGACCAAGCTAAAGTCCTTGGCATCAATTTCGCAATGATAATCAGCATTTTTCATTACTCTGAATTTTTCTTCTAGCCATCTGCATTGATCCTTAAGTTGCTTTAGCAGTTCCACTCTTTTTTATCCATTTCTTCAATATCATCTAGATCAGGAACAACGGGATTGGTTGGGTTATCCCCCGGATTGGAACCTAAGCCTGTTTGGTAGTTTATTGGCGCCGAGGTACCCGTTTGATACTGTTGGGGTCTGATTGTAACAAGTACCCTTCGTGGGTACGCCTTTAGTTGTGCCTGGATGTTTATCGGGGTAAAACCCGAGGGATAAATAGGATCCTTATTATCATCCCCTAAGTTGACCGCAGTGCTTTTCCCTTTTTCACGTTCTCTAACCAGCAACTGCACCAATTGGCTTATCATACTCCTTTGGGATTCCAGTATCTGATCCCTCATCTCCTGTTGTACTTTCGCTAATTGTTATTGCAGTTGCGATTGCAACTGGTCTTGCATCTCTTTTTGAATCTGTTCTAGCCTTTCTAATCTTTGGTCCATTACTTTGGTTTTGGCGCGAGTACTGTAACGATGTTCGGTTGGTTGACTCTTGTTGGTTTCCAGATTAACTGAAATAATTTTATTTAATTAGGGTCTTTTGGTAAAATTTAATGCATATGATGCAATGTAATGCAAATGCATGAAATGAATGCAAAAAGAGGATGATAAATGACAAGTAAATGGCCAAATACAATGGCAATAATAATGTGAATATAGCAATAAAAAATCAATTTATGACATCACAACATAATAAATAAAATAATTCAAAATAAAATGAAAATGAAATGTGCTTAATGAATATAAGTGGTGTCTAATTTTAAATGTTTAAAAATAATAACAAATTGATGGATAGATAAAACAAATATAATTAAATTTAATTATTTAAAAATAAATAAATAACCAATATGAATAATATCGAATTTAAAATTTCTTTAAAAGTAAAAGAATAAATAAGTGAATAAATAGATAAAACAAATGTAAACAATATTAAATTTAAGCATTTGAAAAGTAAAAGAATAATAAATAAATAAGTAAATAGATAAAGTAAATATTCATAATATGAAATTTAATTATTTTAAAAGTAAAAGAATGATAAATAAATGAGTAAATAAATAAAATAAATATATAGTATTAAACGTGGATATTTTAAATGGTAAAAGAATTATGAACAAAAGTAAAAAGGAAAAATGCTAATAAACATATACACAATCTAATTTTAAGCACACATATAACAATGAGTAATAAAGCAAAATAAATAAAGATACCCAATAAAAAAATAAGAGAACAATTTTGAATATAAACTAAAAATAAAATAATACCAAAATAAATAAAGAATTAAAATGAATAAAGGATCCGATTGTCACTCAAATTAAATTAGCAGGATAAATTAAGATTAAAAAAATAAACAAAGTACTAATTCGAAATGCTCGAAAACAAACAAGGACTAAGTGGGAAAATAACCCGATCCCCTGGACACGTGTCCCTTCTAGCGAGCCAGGGACTAAATTGAAAAGCGCAAAAGTTCGGTGGCCAAATTTAAAAAAGTGAAAAATGGCTAAACTAAAACAACCCGAAAATGCGGGAGGTCCAGGGGTGTAAATAGCCCAAAAATTGAAATCACGCGGATCCCCCTTGGAGCGGGTCGGGTCGCGCGCGGGTTGGCCTTAAACGACACCGTTTTGGCACTTAAATGGCCAAAGTGAAACGGCATTGTTTCACACTGTTATAAAAATCAAAATTTTTTTTAAATTTTTATTTTCAACTTCCTTCTTCAAAAAAAAAAATTTTGTCAACCTCTCTCTTCCCTTCCAGGCTCTGGTCAAGGATCCGACCATCGGTCGTCGTGCCGGCCATCAGTCACCGACGTTGGTGCCGCCGTCCGCGGTGGCCGAAAAATACAAAAAACTCCTGTTTTACTATTTTGACCCTCTTAAACCTAAATCTGAGCTTAAAATTTCTGAAATCCTCATGAAAATGACCCGAATGTTAACAACCCTTCAGTTTTCGACCACTTTCATCGGAAGTGGCTACCTCAGCCGTTCTCGACGACGGAGCACGAAGGTTTGTTTTCTCTAAACCTTTCTTTTATTGGTTTTTTTTATTTTCTATTTACAAAATAAATCTATTTGAAAATAAAACAAAAGAAAAAAGGAATCACCTTTAGAAATTTCTATTCTGTTTTTTATTGATGTTCGTGTTTTTTTGTATTTGATTGTCTGTAGCCATATTACATTGATATGTTTTGCTTTTATAACCATTTACAACACTGAATATCATTTTTAATATTATTTCAATTGTTTCTACTTTCGTTTTTACCTTTTTCTACTCTGTCTTCTCTTTTTGTTTTGTTTTGCAGGGCTAGGAGAGATCAACGTAAAGGACCTTGCCACTTCGGTGCAAGGCGGCCAGGCCTCGGGCGGTGGGCGTGCTATGGAGGCACGTCGGTGGCAGCAGGGGGTGCAGCGCATTTGGGTTTAGGTCCCATTTTTCTTTCGAAAAATTTTTTAAGTATTTTGGGCTAGGGTTAAATTTGGGCTTGAATGTAATTTAGGCTGATGACTATTGTAAATGGACCTGATACTTGGAATTATTTAATTATTTTTGCTCTATTATTGTTATGATGGGCCCGGGCAAATTGGGTTATTACAGCTGCCCTTCTTTGCTTATTATCTTGTAACGAGGATGGAGCAAAGACCTTTAAGAAGGACCAAATTTGCCCGATTTCCATATCTCAAATTTTTTGGTTCTCGTCTTCTTCAAGTAGCCTCTTTCTAACCCACTACAACTTCAGAGGTATAGAATTTGTCGCTTCAATCTACTCTACTGGAACTTTGGGGAGATAAGATTAGTATATTCAATCTGCTCTACTGCATCTTCATGGAGATAAGATTAGCAACTTCATCCTGCTCCACTGCATCTTCAGGGAGATAAGGTTTATAGCTTTAATTTCCTCTACTGCAACTTCAGAGAGATAAGATTTGCTATCTTCAGTCTGCTCCACTGCAACTTCAGGGAGATAAGACTTGTATCTTGGATTTGCCCCACTACAACTTCAAGGAGATCCGATTGTAATTTGTAGCCTTAATTTGTTCCACTGCAACTTTAGGGAAATAAGATTTGCTATCTTTAGTCTGTTCCACTGCAACTTCAGGGAGATAAGACTCGTAAATTCAATCTGCCCCACTGCAACTTCAAGGGGATCCGATTTGTAATTTGTAGCCTTAATCTATTCCACTGCAACTTCAAGGAAATAAGGTTCTCTATCTTCAGTCTGCTCCACTGCAACTTTAGGGGTATAAGACTTGTAAATTCAATCTGCCCCACTGCAACTTTTGGGAGATAAGACTTGTAACTTCAACCTGCCCTACTGTAACTTCAGGGAGATAAGGTTTATAGCTTTAATTTGCTCTACTGTAACTTCAGAGAGATAAGATTTGCTATCTTTAGTCTGCTCCACTGCAACTTCAGGGAGATAAGACTTGTATCTTCAATCTGCCCCACTACAACTTCAAGGAGATCCGATTGTAATTTGTAGCCTTAATTTTTTCTACTGCAACTTTAGGGAAACAAGATTTGCTATCTTTAGTCTGTTCCACAACAACTTCAGGGAGATAAGACTCGTAACTTCAATCTTCCCCACTACAA